>NW_011478593.1:9550-12409 GCF_000754665.1 Bison bison bison | reverse complement strand
TGTAGGAATAAAAAGACAGGGATTTCCCTGGTGATCCAGACTGCACATTTCCAATGAAGAAGGAAAAGGTCTGATCCCTCCTAAGGGAACTAAACCCCACATGCTGCGTGGTATGGCCAAAATAAAAACAAAACCACATTTTTTAGACATACAATGCTGTTACTGCACACTATGTAACTTTTTATGTAACAGAATACCAAAAATCATGTGACTCACTTCACTGTGAAACTTGCTTGACTGCAGTGGTTAAAACTAAACCTGCAATGTCTCTGAGGTAGCCTTATAACCTACTAAGTTCACTACTTTTGAGGAATGTAATCATAAAATAAAAAACATATTATAATTAAAAGTTAAAAAGTAGGATCTCTGGCTTTGATTTTAAATTTCTTAATGTTACAGAAAACCTAGAATAGATTCATGATATATATATATATAGTAGCTATATGTAGTGGAAATCCGTATCTTCTCTGTTGAAGTACAATTACAGTTACAGACTTCTAGTAAAAAAATAAAGCACAAGATCAGTTATGTTAGGAAAATTTTAAATTCTTTTTTTTTCTGTAATTCTCTCATGGTAAAGAACAAAAGGCAAATAATTTTAAATGTAAAATCCCAACATGTCTGAAATGCTGAATTCAGTGTCTTGTTAAGGTATGCTATGCAAATAAATTTCAATGTACACGCAGTTTTTAAGAAGAAATAAAAATGACAGGAAACAAAAACAATAGAGGACAAAGTCTTCTTAAATCAAACTCTATTTGTGAATTCAGCAAAATAATTTCTATAAAACAAAACAGCAAAATATTTAAATAGTATAAGATGGGCTGTATTTGTTTGCCAGGATATTTGGTTTTTAGACAGGCTCCAAAATATTACACACATTTAAAAGTTACCAATTCTTTTTTAAATATAGTATTTACTTCCAAGTTTCCTGAAATCCTGAAACAAATGCTTATTCTAAAATAGTACTTCAGAATTATAATAACTAACCATAAATTTGTTTTAATTAAACCCCACCAGAGTAAGTTTTAGAATGGAAAAGAACCTGGGACAATTTTGCTACCAAGTAAAATTCTGACTGACTAGACTATCAGCCAGATATCTTGGTGCAATGGTATTTCAAAGTACTATGGGACTCTGACGATGTCCACTTCACCTTCATCTACTAAAAAAACAAAAAACCAAGGATACCAAGTACAGTCTTCTCTTATGTGCTCCATACTGTGGCACAGCAAAAATTTGCATATTTAATATTTTAATATTTCTATTATCAATACTTTCACATTTCTGTGTCCCATCAAGAGACTCCACTGTCAAATATTAAATATGAGGAACATACATATAACCAAAAACTGCTCATTTGTCACATTTCTCATGTTATATTTATTCCTGGTTTAAGAAGTAAAAGCTCTCAGCAACATATCTGTCACTTTGAGGAAACTGCTATCATTCACGTAACTCTGTTCTCACTGGCTATACAAACTTAGTGTGTGTTCTCGCTGGCTACACCAACATAGTGTGAGGCCAAGCTAAATACAATACAGCATTATTATAGCTTTAAAGTGATCATGTACTAACAGAATAAAAAGGTAATGAAAAATATGCATAAACAGTGTTATTAAAACACCAATTTTCAACATCACCCATGTTATTCAAAGTCTTATAGTGGCTCCAGTAACTAAGAGTTAGTAAGCAGCTACTGGTGTGACTGATATGAATGGCCTCTTTCAATGTTAAGTTTCTCATCCCCATCTTTTTTTTTTTTTCCGTAAAGGCTTTGATCGAATTGCCACAAAGCTGAAAATACTGGTTGCCAAATGCAGCAGACATAACAAAAAAGAAACCCAAAAAATCAAAAAACAACTTTTTTGTAGATTTCTCATAGTCACCTAAAATTTTTTTGTTGTTTAAGAATTAACCATCAAAGAATACATTATATACAACTTTCCCATTTACATATCGGTATCACCCATTTATTACAAAACACTATACACTCTCCTGCAGGTAGCTCACCTGTTGACACCAAACTTCCACAAATGAGACAATGAATAAACTCTCCACTCCATGTTGAACAATTTCTCTATTTTGTTAAATACTAACCAAGTATATAAAAGTTTGGACTGTAAGGCCTAATAGCCTGGTCTTAAAGAACCAGGTAATTATGGACATTTCACTGATCCTTCATTTCAGAAGAGGATACTTCTTCATTGCCTTCACAGTTCTCTTGTTGCTGCTGGGCAGTTTTCTGATGGTTGTTCAAGTGATGTGCTGCTGGTCCTGTATATGGCTGTCCGTGTATGTGATTATTCTGAGAAGGTGAAACAGATTGGCATGTCAGGCTTTTCAAATGAAAATTAAAAACTCACACAGTAAAGTATGTCTAATGGCTTCCCTGGTGGCTTAGCAATAAAGAATCTGCCAGCAATGCAGCGGACACAATGGATGAGGGTTTGATTCCTGGGTCAAGGAGGTCTCCTAGAGGAGGAAATGACAACCTATTCCAGTATTCTTGCCTGGAAAATCCCACAGAGGAGCCTGACAAACTACAGTCCAGCATGTTGTAAAACAATTGGCCAAGACTAAGCAAATTGAGCCTACCAAGTCTAAAAGCAGCAATGAGTCCATTTTCCTGGGGGTGGTCCTCAGCAATCTGTGATTTTAACAAGGACCTTTAGATGATTTAAGGAACATTAAAGACCACTGCCTAAATAGCCGAATTAGTCACATGGGAAACAGATGGGAAAACAGTGGAAACAGTGTCAGACTGTATTTTTCTGGGCTCCAAAATCACTGCAGATGCTGACTGCAGCCATGAAATTAAGACGCTTACTCCTTGGAAGGAAAGTTATGACCAACCTA
>NW_011478593.1:6561-9450 GCF_000754665.1 Bison bison bison | reverse complement strand
TGGAAGGAATGATGCTAAAGCTGAAACTCCAGTACTTTGGCCATCTCATGCAAAGCGTTGACTCATTGGAAAAGACTCTGATGCTGGGAGGGGTTGGAGGCAAGACGACAAGGGGACGACAGAGGATGAGGTGGCTGGAGGGCATCACTGACTCAATGGACTTGAGTCTGAGTGAACTCTGGGAGTTGGTGATGGACAGGGAGGCCGGGCGTGCTGCGATTCACGGGGTCGCAAAGAGTCGGACACAACTGAGAGATTGATCTGATCTGATAGTTTATAATTCAGAACAACTTTTCTAGAAACTTTCTCCCCAAATTCTTGTTTACAAATGAAAGTTTCTTCAGATAAAATTTTTATCAGTTATTCTGCTTCCTGCAATGAACCATCTATTAAAATGAGTCAAACTGTTAACAGGAGGAAGGGAACTTATTTAACATGCTGCTTTCTTCAATGAAGCTACAGTGGTTTCTATGATTACTTGTGTGTATGTTTTTTGTTGCTTGTGTGTGTGTGTTCCTCTCTGATTCTTACAGAATTTGGCTAGGGCACACACATCAAGCTTATTAGTCTATAGTTTCAAGAATCTTAACAACTGGGATCTCTGCCATTTGTCAGTCTTCTTGTAGTCTTTCCATTCATGATGTTTCAGAGAAGATACATTTAAGTGTTACAAAAATGTCAGTATTATTATAATCTATTTTTAAACTTGGAAGACATTTACATTTATTTTTACTTTCCCACATCAGCAATCACGTGTATCAGACTAGCCTGTATTGTCCATCAGGAAACATAGCACTATTGAATACTTTTTCCAGTGGAGAATATTGACTATTTTATCCAATGAAGAACATAAGAAACTTTTAATTTCTAGTCCTGGTGGTTCTTTGAGAATGAACTATGGACTAAAATGTGCTATGTTAGATGGATGTCATTTGACTAGTACTGTGATCATATTTCCAGGTCCTTCCTGTCCACTGGAGAGTACTTTGACAGAACTGAGGCTTAAACCCAGACTATCATTTAAAAGACATTTCTATTGCAACTAAACATTGCACCAAAGTAACCAAGACACTTTTACATTGCTTATTTTCATGTTATTGAGAAATATACATCTTGATTAAGTGCAGTTTTGGGTACAAGAGAGGTGCCTAGTGGGCAAAGAAAATACTGTAAGACTGGTCAAAATATGCTGTAATGTCATTCCACTCCATCAACTCTTCTGATCATCTTGTCAAAGTTATTCTAAATAGTTTATTACTTTATAGTCACAACTAAAAGCTTACAAAATATTTAAGGAAAATAAAGCAAATAATACACAAAAATTAGGGGCGTTAAAATGAAGATAAACTCATGTTTACCTGTTGATAGTGAGATCCAGATGAATGAGGATATAATGGGGCATCTTCTGGTGGAGATGATTCATGCTCATCTGGGGCTTCTTGGTCATCTGGCTCCTATTATTAAGATGTTTAAAGAGATTAATAATGTGATTACAAAGCAACTTTAAATTCACTTTTAATCTTTTTAAAAAATTTAAATCCACAAAGCTCATCTGTTTTAAAACATTTTTTCATTTACAGCCAATAAAATAATTTAGAGAAAAAAAATTTGATCACCTAAACATTTTAGAACAATTCCACTGAAATTTCTCCAAACTAATTTCAACAAAGGTGTCAGGAAGTTCCCTTGATTACTTAAGAAAAATTAATACTAGACATTAAAGCCAATAAAACTTCATGACAATTTTTTTATACAATGAACACTGGCCTATAAAGGAAAAAATTACTTTTCTTTCTTCCATTTCTATTTGCTGCCCATGGGTGACTTTTTTTACCTCCTCTGGACAGAGTTCACAAGCTTTTGCCAGTGTCATCCTAGCACTATGTGATCTCTCTAAGAAATAACCATTTGATGTTTCATTGCTCTGAACTGGAGGAGACCAATTATTATAAGTGTATTGTGGATTGCCAGTGTATGGTCTTCTTTCAAGTTCATCTCCAAGCCATTCTACTGCCCAGGTCCACTTTCTTTTAAGATCTCCATTGCCCTTCAAGAGAAAATAAAATAATTATATAAAAGAATAAATAAAAATTTAAAATGTTAACTTAAAATGCTGACTCCAAATTTTCACGATTCTTTTCTTAGAAAGTATCCATTAATTATGATCCAGGTTACAAAATTAAAAAAAAAAATACTCACCTGTAATATTTGGTAAGCAACAGGACAATTGCTAAAGAGAGCCACCATACATTTTATACACTGGTATGCTCTTTTTTGATAGTGATTCTTAGAGCGCTGGATAGTATCAAACAATCCATCTCGATCATCTGGGATTCCTTTAAGTGCATTATGAATTCTAAAAAAGAACCAGATATATAAATTTATAGTGTCTCTTAGCTAACATTTTGAAGTCCACTGCCTATATATTCAATGTATTTTTTAAGTCTAGTGTTAACCACTAAGTCGGTCCCATTAGTAAAGTCACTTCACTGATGAGAAAATAAATACACAAGTCAAACGACTGTCACACAGCTAGCAATATGGGGAGCTGACTAAGTCTGACTCGAGTCTGAAGTTCCACCAAATTATTATCAACCCAAAATGACTTTGCTTTACAGTAATTTAAATGAATTACTAAAACAATTAAAGACACCAATACTAAGCTGTACTCATTAAAATTACCTTGAAATATGTCTTCATGACTGCTTCAGCTGAGAACAGACTTACTTAGATCACTACTTCAAGGTAGCATTTCAGAGTGTAAAGTCTAGTTTCCATGGAAGTGATACAATCCAGCAGTACAAAATTAACCTGAATTATAATCATTAGAACACACATGGTGGGTCAAAACTATGCTATTAGTTTGGTGCAAAAATTATTGCCGCTTTA
>NW_011478593.1:5975-6184 GCF_000754665.1 Bison bison bison | reverse complement strand
GTAAAGCAGCAGAGAGAGCTCACATCATCAACAACACATTTGGCCCAGGAACTGCTAATGACTGTACAGTGCAGTAGTGGTTCAAGAAGTTCTGCAAAAGATATGAGAGCCTTGAAGATGAGGAGTATAGGGGCTGGCCATTGGAAGTTGACAACAACCAAATGAGAGCATCACTGAAGCTTACCCTCATAAAACTACATGAGAAGTTG
>NW_011478593.1:4897-5603 GCF_000754665.1 Bison bison bison | reverse complement strand
GCAACCCTCTTACACTGCTGGTGGGAATGCAAACTAGTACAGCCACGATGGAGAAATGTAGAGATCCCCTAAAAAACTAGGAACAGCACTGGCATATGACCCAGCAATCCCACTGGGTTCAGGTTCACACCAGGGAAACTAGAGAAAAAGAAACAGGTACCCCAATGTTCACGGCAGCACTGTTTACAATAGCTAGGACTTGGAAGCAACCTAGATGTCCACTGGCAGATGAATGTATGAGGAAGTTGTGGTACACATACAAAGTGGACTATGACATGGCTATAAAAAGAAACACTTTAAGTCAGTTTTCATGAGGTGGGTAAAACCGAAGCCTACTATACAGACTGAAGTTAAATCAGAAACAAACACCAATCTCTACATTAATGCATATATATGGGATTTAGAAAGCTGGTAATGATGATTTTATTTATATACAAGGCAGCAAAAGAGACACAGATGTAAAGAACAGACTTCTTTGGACTCTGTGGGAGAAGAGAAGGGTCAGATGATTTGACAGAGTAGCACTGAAACATGTATAATACCATATGTAAAATAGATGACCAGTGTGAGTTCAATACATGAAGCAAGGTACTCTGGGACAACCCAGAGGGATGAGGTGGAGAAGGAGGTGAGAAGGGGTTTCAGGATGGGGGGACACATGTGCACCAATGGCTAATTCATGTTGACGGATGGCAAAAATCATCAT
>NW_011478593.1:3576-4760 GCF_000754665.1 Bison bison bison | reverse complement strand
TATGACAACCAGCAATGACCAGCTCAGTGGCTGGACTGAGAAGTTCCAAAGCTCTTCCTAAAGACAAAACTGCACCAAAAACAGGTCTTAGTCATTCAACGGACATGAGTTTGGGTAAACTCTAGGAGTTGGTGATGGACAGGGTGGCCTGGTGTGCCGCAATTCATGGAGTCACAAAGAGTGGGACACGACTAAGCGACTGAACTGAACTATGTCATTCTAAGGTCATTTTACTTCTAAATTTTAGTTTTTCTTTCATCACTGAGATCCTATAGGTTGCTTTGAGGATCAGTACACAGACATTTCAATCCAAACACAATTCTTAGCACACCTACCAAAAATGTAAAAAATCATGTACTTGTTAATCAAGTTATACAAGGGAACTCCCAGTTTAAAATCTGGAGCCAAATTTTCCTTGACAGGATTATCAAGTACCAGTATCTTCAAATACTGACATAGTATTACATCATAAGTCCCACTAATTCACAATTTAATATCGTATACAATACAAACTCAAACTGTCAATCATTCACATTATATCAACAAAGTTATTAGATAATCAGATTACGAGGAGCAAAGATGTTACCGAGTGCACAAAAATTTTTTTGGTTATTAGAATGACTAATAGTTGGCAATATGTACACATGCTTGTTTCTAAAATCAACTATAATCAATGCCTGTGAAGAGAAAAGTGAGGATAAGTTGGCGGAGTTGGGCAACTAATTCTATATCAGCATTTGTAGGCTCAATTTTACTTCAAAGAACACAGCAGAATTTTGGGAAACATTAGTTCCAACATTACTCTTGACCCCAAATATAGTAATAAAACTTCCAACAGGCAAGGATTATTGTTAGATAACTAAATGTTACTTAGTGTAATGAATTTAAAAACATACGTAATTCTAAATGATTATTATTTTCCTACATTATTGACCTAATTTTAAAATTCATGAAAAGCTTCTATTAATTACTCTTTGTTAAAAAAAAAAGTAAAAAGCATTAAGTGGAAGGAAAAAAAAACTAGTAATAGCATAAAAATGTGTTTTTCAGAGAAAATAATAACAATGAAATAAAACTATGATGGGGAAACATTTCATGCATTATGCTACTATGTATTTTTAAGAGATTCAAGAAGTAAAAATATATTTGGTTACTAACAATTTCAGTATTTTTTTAGAACCTAC
>NW_011478593.1:0-553 GCF_000754665.1 Bison bison bison | reverse complement strand
CACTTAGTGGGAATGCAAAGTAGTACAGCCACTATGGAGAACAGTGTGGAGATTCTTTAAAAAACTGTAAACAAATCTGCCATATGACCCAGCAATCCTACTGCTGGGCATACACACCAAGGAAACCAGAATTTAAAGATATACGTGTACTCCAATGTTCATTGCAGCACTGTTTACAATAGCCAGGACATGAAGCAACTAGATGTCCATCAGCAGACAAATGGATAAGAAAGTTGTGGTACATATACACAATGGAATATAACTCAGCTTTTAAAAAAAACGCATTTGGATCAGTTCTAATAGGTGGATGAAACTGGAACCTATTATACAGAGTGAAGTAAGACAGAAAGAAAAACATCAATACAGTATATTAATACATATGTGGAATTTAGAAAGACAGTAACAACAACCCTGTATGCACTGACAGCAAAAGAGACAAAGATATAAAAAACAAACTTTTGGACTCTGTGGGAGAAGGCAAGGGTGGGATGATATAAGAGAATAGCATTGAAACCTGTATATAACCGTATGTGAAACAGGTGAGCAGTCGAAG
>NW_011478592.1:14207-15796 GCF_000754665.1 Bison bison bison | reverse complement strand
TGCATATCTGAGGTTATTGATATTTCTCCCAGCAATCTTGATTCCAGCTTGTGCTTCTTTCAGCCCAGCATTTCTCATGATGTATTCTGCATAGAAGTTAAATAAGTAGGGTGACAATATGCAGCCTTGATGTACTCCTTTTTTTGTTTGGAACCACTCTGTTGTTCCATGTCCAGTTCTAACTGTGGCTTTCTGACCTGCATATAGGTTTCTCGAGGCAGGTCATGTGGTCTGGTATTCCCATCTCTTTCAGAATTTTCCACAGTTTATTGTGATCCACACAGTGTTAGGATACCATATTTATCTTTCTCTTCTGACTTGCTTCACTCTGTAATAGGCTCTAGGTTTATTCACCTCATTAGAAGGGACTGAAGTGTTCATTTTATGATGGAATAATATGTACCACAGCTTCTTTATCTATTCATCTGTCGATAGACATCTAGATGGCTTCCATGTTCTAGCTATTGTAAATAGTACTGTAATGAACAGTGGGGTACATGTGTTTTTTTCAATTTCTCTAACCTGGCATATTTTTAATAAGCTTTATTTGTGGTAAATAATAACTATAAAATAATAAAACTTATTCAGAGTTTGTTTGTTTTTACAGTATTTTTTAACTCTGATGCAATATATATATGTGTGTGTGTATATATATATATATATATACACATACAAAAGCATAGCTAGAAAATGAACATTTACCAGTAATTTCAAGAACTACAAAAGTATTATTAGTATTGAATCTAGATGTCTGATCTAGTGTAGTTTAATTTCACTCTATTTTATTCCATAGTTTATTACTCTTTTAAATGTAAGTTATGCTTTCAGATATAATTTTGAACATCTTTTTCAGACTTATTTCAAGACTTTGAAATGTTGCTCTTTACAAATTAATTTTATCAGAAATCATTTTTTAGCTGTCAACTTTGTTGGGATTTTCAGGATTGCATTTCTTATTGTTTTGTTATATCTTTTGTTGAGAGTTCATTTTCAGCAAGAGCTTTTGGATATTTTTTTCTCTTTTCTTCTGTTTGGCATTTTTGAAATTATGTAGCTCATAAGGAATTACAGCCTTAAGACATGTTTGAGCAAGTGAGTGCTGAGTCACTCAGTCGTGTTCAACTCTTTGTGTCCCCATGAACTGTGCCCACCAGGCTGCTCTGTCCATGGAATTTTCCAGGCAAGAGTACTGGAGTGGGCTGACATTTCCTCCTCCAGGGGATCTTCCCAGTCCAGAGAGATATGTTCAGTAGTATTTAATTATTTTCCCTTTTTTTATTCACTGAGAGCAGTGGAAATATTGAACTCGAGTATTATGTTAACCTGAGGTCTCCATAATCCTAACAGGTAAATTAGCATACCAACCAAGAAGGAGCAATACTCATGTGATAGACAAATTCCCTGTTCTCAGGAATTTATTTCATATATGAACCCAACTGTCTTTTTTCGCTTTCTTCATGTTTATAGTTGCTCTGATTTTAAATAAAGGGCAACATCAAGGCTAGAAATAACTTGCTGTACTGTGCCAGTTGTTTGGGCTGAGTTTCAAAACTGCTTCAGAATCAGGTAGAAAAAGCAATTTTCAATTA
>NW_011478592.1:11971-12639 GCF_000754665.1 Bison bison bison | reverse complement strand
TTTTACGTTATATAGATGTTCTAAATAAATATTTTAGTCAGTACTTTTTATACATATCAGAAGATGGAATGTAAACAAAATTTCCACTCGAAGGTAGAAGATTAACTATATTAATTTAGATCCACAAAATTTGTTTTCTAAGTGTGAATGAATGTTATCCAATTTTTATGTTTCTTTCTGTAAAAATGAGGTTTCTTGTTTTAAAATCTGCTCTTGCATACGTGCCTTACTCCTTTTCAGAGAATTAATGTGGTTTGCATGATTTCTCAGACAGGACTCTTGGTGTCTCTTTCTTTCATCTGGACTAGTATGAGTCCTGACCTTTTGTAAGGTCTGTATGGACACAGGAATCTTATAGAAAAGTACACTCTAGAGAAACACAAGTGATGTTCTGTTCTTCTTGGTCACATTTCTGTCTTATATCAGAAAGTTTTGGTTCTTATTCTGATCAAAAAAAGTGATATTTATTATGTCTTATCAGTTATTTTATTTTTTACTGTAAAAGTACATTTAATTATACTTGCAAAGTTACTTGCTCACCTATTTTCTGTATTGAAATCTAATTCTGTAATTTCTTTTTATATTTCCCTTGTGTCCAGGAATAATAATAATTACATTTACACTCGTTAGATGTAGCAACTAGTTAAACACACACATAATTTATTCTT
>NW_011478592.1:11258-11871 GCF_000754665.1 Bison bison bison | reverse complement strand
ATGTACTCCAGTTCAGTTCAGTTCAGTCACTCAGTCATGTCTGACTCTTTGTGACCCCATCGACTGCAGCTTGCCAGGCTTCCCTGTCCATCACCACCTCCCAGAGCTTGCTCGAACTCATGTCCATCGAGTCGGTGATGGCAGTGGCACTGAACAACCTCTCTATCTGCCAGTAATGCTTCGAGCTCCATTAGATCTGCTGACCCATGGGACTTAAGTGGCAGAGAAGTTGCAGCTGGTGCCCCTGGGCTTCCTGTCTGCTGCAGTCTTCCTGTCTGACTGCTGCCTGTAGACATTAAGCTTCAGCTCAGTGTTGACTATTCTCTGAGTCTTAATGAATATTGCTTGAATACGTGAGTAGAAATAGGATGTTTAAATTATTTTGCATCTTCTTCTTATTTATTTTTCTATGCCTGTTCATCACGAGGCAAGATATTCTGACCTACCAAGGCACAAAGTCAGGCACGTGTGACAGTGCTCCATTATCAAATGGAAGTGGGGATGAAGGAGACAGGGCTTGAGCAGGGCTGAGGGAAAAGTAGCTTGTGTGAAGGAAGTAGCTCACATGTCCATGGCTCCAACTCATATATCACATTCTTGAGCCCAATAAAGA
>NW_011478592.1:8210-11158 GCF_000754665.1 Bison bison bison | reverse complement strand
ATAAAGAGACCACCCAAAGCTGACAGCTGTGGCCACCTAGTTTCTGTCTGGGGGTACCTCTAAAGGACACGGCTGAATGGAGACTCGACCAGGAGACTTGTAACAGAGCATGGCCAAGAGCAGACCTCAGCACAGCCATACCTGTGAGCTATTACTCTGCACCCTGTTACCAGGCAACAAGTCCTGTTCAGCAGTTTGCAATGGGTTCCTCCCCTCAAGGAAGCAACTGTCAGTGAGTGACCATTAGTGGGGACATTCAGCCAAGGTCAGTGGGGCAGAAGTTGTCACAGGGACAGTGAGGTAAGAGTCAATCCTGGCCTCCCCTCCAGGGTGCTCCAGTTAATCCAGCCTCAGACCAATGGTGATCTGGGGGCCCAGGAGACGTATGGAGGGCTGTGTCCTGTTGACCTCCAGAGCCCTCACTGTGGCCCCTAATGGCTGGGTCCAGGCCTTGAGGAGGCAGTGACACTCTCCCTGCCTCTGCCACCTACTGGCAGCACCATCTGCCTGGGATGCCATTTGGAAGACCTGCTCCCACACCCCCCACCACATGGCCGGCCTGAGGAGCCTGAGGGCCAGTTGGGTTTGGCACCTGGCTCCCTCAGCGACGACAGCTGAGAAAGGTCTGAGGACCCAGCACTTAGGGCACTGGCAGCTGAGCTCTGACTCTGCCAGGACTGGACCCTGGAGGGTAAGTCGTGCCTCAGGACCTGCCCTTTCTTGTCAGAGCAGAGACTAACTGAGATATTTACAGGAACAGTTACCTGACCATGACCTGACCCCCAGAACAAGGGCTCTGACACGAAGATGTTTAAACACATCACCACGCTCCTGCCTCAGATTTCTAGGAAAGGGCTTCACTGAGAGCTTTCAGGGAGTTTGGGGTTTTTAAGGCATGAGCCACTACTCTCCTTCCAGGGCCCTCAGTACATCTTTCTGGGCTCCACACTGTGACCTTCTATTCTTGTTTAGCCTCCCTGTAAGTTGGGCATAGGGACTTGTTTTTCAGTAAAAGGCAGAGCTTCAGACAGGGTAATTGCCTGTTTGCTTTTGCCTATAAGGAGAAATGTCAAATGACCAGCTCAATACCAATTCATCAAATGTGGCCAGTGTTTTGGTGGAATGATCAGGGCACAATGGTAAGATTCATGGAAAAAGAGTCCTGAAGATGGTATGTAGATAGATGTCTTTGGAAACAGGATAGGAAGATATTCGTGTTCCATGTGAATTAGTAAAAAGAAAACAAAACAAACAAACAAAAAAAGAGGGGCTTTAGCAATCAAGTGATAAGACGGCCTCTACTGTGAATGTCTGTGAGCATCCTGCTCAGCCACCTCTGTCTTTGCTCAGTGATTCATGTTAACAAAGCAGCCCTGGTGACAAGGATGGGATCAGCATGATCTTAGCAATGCTGAATTCCACCCCCAAGGCTGGCCTGGCTGTAGACTCTGTTGAGTGTCCATATCCCAACAATGGAGACTGACCCTGAGTTCTCTGAGGTGATCAGCCAGCTACCTGGTGGCTGGCTGACTGCATTAAATCCCTTTCTTTATCGAATTGGGTAACATCTTGCTTTTCCTGGAAAATACACTCACTCAGAAAATGAATTTGCTTTCCTTGTCCACAGTGCTTCCCCCGAGACTACCATGACTGCTATATCCACCGTCATGGTTTCCCACACAGCTTTGCTTCTGAACTAAATCCTGCAGAATTCCCTTTCTAGTGAGTTTCTACATCGGGTAGGCTGCAGGAGCTACAATCCTGTGAAACTTCAAGGAGTCTTTGAAATAACTATTTTATATTGCACACACACACACCTCCTAATGACCTAGTTACACACTCATCTTTGCACTGCTGTGTAGGAATTTTGAAGCTGCAATTAAATTGATTTAATGGATCAGACCTAAGCAGTCAATTTTATTAAAAGATATATCATCTTGGGTGGGCCAAATTTAATTAATCAAAAGGCCTTTAAAAGAGGTGTGGGCATGTTAGTTGCTAAGATGTGTCTGAGTCTTTTGTGACCCCATGGATGGAAGCCCACCAGGCTCCTCTGTTCATGGGGTTTCCCAGCCAAGAATCCTGAAGCAGATTGTTGTTTCCTTTTCCAGGGGATGTTCCTGACGCAGGGATCAAACCCAGGTCTCCTGCATTAGCATGCGGTTTCCTTAGCATTGAGCCACATGGGAAATTCTGTTAAAAAAGGGTAGACCCTTTCCATGCCCAGAGTTTCCAGTCATGATTTTTAGCTCGTGACTGTATGCCTTGCCAAAGTTCTCTTCTTTAATCAGCCACCAGAAATGAGTGAACCAATCCCTTGTAATAAGTACTGCTTCTTTTATTGAATTTCTGTGCACAAAAGTAATTCATGTTATTAGAGATTATTTCTAACACCACAAGAAGCACTTTTATTAATTACATTTCTTTACTTTTGATTATAATTTTTACAACTGATGGACCAATGTAGTCACATGATTATTATTAAGTAAGCACCATAATTTATGTTAGGCATCACTCTTCCTGTTGTACAGTTTTGTGGGTTTTGACAAATGCATCATGCCATGTGTCCACCATTGTAATGTTGTATAGATAGTTTTAGGACCCTGAAGACCCCTGGGATCCACTTATTCATCCCTCTTTCCCCTCTTATTCCACCAAACTCTTCAACCAAACTTCTGGCAATCCCTGATCTTTTCAACACCTGTAGAGCTTTGCCTTTTCCAGAATGTCATATAGGTGAAAGCATCCCTTTTGATTGAGGATTTTGAGAATGACTTCTTTCACTTAGTAATAGCTCTTTAAACCTTCTCCATTTCTTTCAAGGCTCAGTAACCCCTTTCCTTTACTTACCAAATAATAATCTATTGTATGAATGCATTACAGTTTATTCACTTACTGAAGGACAACTTGATTACTTCCAATTTTTGGCAATTATGAATAAAGTTGCT
>NW_011478592.1:6497-7617 GCF_000754665.1 Bison bison bison | reverse complement strand
AACCTATATTTAGTTTCATAAGAAACCCACAAAGTGCTTTTACCATTTTACATTCCAACAACAGTTAATAAATTGAGTTCCTGTTGCTCTGTATCTTCACCAATATATGGGATTTTCTGTTTATTGGAGTTTAGCCACTTGATAATTGGCGTAGTGGTATCTGCTTTTAACAGAAATGAATTTTTCATTCATTCTTACTTTACTTGAGACCTTACTTTTGTATTTATTTATTTAGTAGTGTAGCTATAGTGCAGTACCTGAAAACTTTAATCCTAGAACCATGTTTTTTAGATTCAAATTCTAACTCTACCTTTTACCCCTTGGTGACATAGGTTAGCTATTTAACATGTGCTTCAGTAACCTTATGGGTTTCCACAGTAAAGAGCTCAGATGCTAAAGAAATCCACCTGCAGTGTGCGAGACCTGGGTTTGTACCCTGGATCTGGAAGATCCCCTGCAGAAGGGAATGGCAACCCACTCCAGTATTCTTTGGTGAATCCAGTATACAGAGATTTTAGTCCATGGGGTCACAAAGAGTTGGACAGGAATAAGTGACTTTCACTTTTTTCAGTAGCCTTAATGATAAGATATATCTCACAGAGTTGTTACAGTAATTAGGCTTAGATTATTATGGAACATATAAATGGCAATGAGTATCTGGCCTGTACTAAACTCTTTTATTATTTAATTGTATAAAATAAGTTCATTTTTTGTCAAGAGGAAGCCATTTAGAATGTAAATAATTCCAATTATAGGTAGAATAATGATAATTATTTTAATTTTAAATTAATCTTAAGGGAAACTTTCACATAATGATAACATTCTTCCATTGCTGCAGCATTACCATATTCAGCTATGACTACACTATTTAAATTGTATTTCAGCAACTTCACAGTTGTAGGTCTTTTCACAAACCTTCAGTATTGAGAAGGGCAGCCTAAAGAATTCTTATTTATTTTTTTATTTATTATTTAATGAAAGGGAGAAGGATACTTTTTTATAATTTATTTTTAAATTTATTTATTTTAATTAGAGGCTAATTAGTTTATAATATTGTATTGGTTTTGCCATACATCAACATGAATCCTCCAAGTGTGTACACGTGTTCCCAATCCTGAAC
>NW_011478592.1:3920-6397 GCF_000754665.1 Bison bison bison | reverse complement strand
GGGGTTTTGATTTGCATTTCTCTGATAATGAGTGATGTTAAGCATCTTTTCATGTGTTTGTTAGCCATCTGTATGTCTTCTTTGGAGAAATGTCTATTTAGTTCTTTGGCTCATTTTTTGATTGGGTCGTTTATTTTTTTGGAATTGAGCTGTAGGAGTTGCTTGTATATTTTTGAGATTAGTTGTTTGTCAGTTGCTTCATTTGCTATTATTTTCTCCCATTCAACCTGCCTGACTTCAGGCTCTACTACAAAGCCACAGTCATCAAGACAGTACGGTACTGGCACAAAGACAGAAATATAGATCAGTGGAACAAAATAGAAGCCCAGAGATAAACCCACGCACCTATGGAACCTCATCTTTGACAAAGGAGGCAAGAATATACAATGGAGAAAAGACAATCTCTTTAATAAGTGGTGCTGGGAAAACTGGTCAACCACTTGTAAAAGAATGAAACTGGAACACTTTCTAACACCATACACAAAAATAAACTCAAAATGGATTAAAGATCTAAACATAAGACCAGCAACTATAAAACTCTTAGAGGAGAACATAGGCAAAACACTCTCTGACATAAATCACAGCAGGATCCTCTATGACCCACCTCCCAGAATATTGGAAATAAAAGCAAAAATAAATGGGATCTAATTAAAATTAAAAGCTTCTGCACAACAAAAGAAACTATAAGCAAGGTGAAAAGACAGCCTTTAGAATGGTGGATTTTAACCACCACTGTTTTGTAATTTTGTTTGGTCATGGCTTTGACTTGATGAAACTGACTTCAGTATAATAAATGAAATTGCAAGTTCAAGATTTTGATCCTATATTTATTGTTAACAATTCAATAAACTGAATTCTTAAAATTTCCATTCTCTCTAGAAGATGCCATAGCTAAGCATCTTAATTTCAATATATAAGCAGATTGTTACTGGTACCCTGATTCACCTACGACAACTGAATAGCCTGTGGCCTGACCCTAAGAGGGCACAAAGTTCAGAGACTTAATTATTACAAACAGTATGTCTTCTGTTTTAATTTTCTAATGGAGAGTAATTCTAAGACACTTATGCAAGGAACTGACTTATGTTTCATGGCCTTGAAAAATGTTGCCACCTCAGTTAAATTAAGGGTCTACAGCTTTGACCATTTTGGGAGAACTGTCAGTAGTTATATGTCCTAAATTTGGCCAGTTTCATATGAGCATTGTTAAGACATTACAGGACTTCCTCAGTGGTCCAATGGTTAGGACTCCGAACTTTCACTGCCCAGGCCCAGGATCCGATCCTTGGTCAGGAAACTAAGATCCTGCAAGCCACAAGGTGTGGCAAAAAAAGATAATAAAACAACCCCACCTCCTTTCTGAAATATTGTTAAACCTCAGAACTAAGTTGTGCTTGTCACAGACATCATATTTAGGAGTTTTTCTATCACATCAAAATTTTCGTTGACACTACCAAATTTTAGAGATAATGGATTTTTTACTATATATATATTTACTACATATACAATTTTACTATATATATATATATATATCACAAAATGGCTTAACTTTTTCATAGAATTTGTCCTGTGAATTTTCAGCCTTATCATGACACTGAGTAATGCTGTGTGTTTTAAATAATGTTATTTTTGGTTGTGGAATGTGGGGCATAATTTTTCTCCTGCATTCAAGAGATAATCTCTTATAAACTCTTCATTACTAAAACGTTTTAATGAACAGAGTATATTTTTCAATTCCTATGCAATTAGATTTTATAGAATAATTATTATATTTTTCATATTGATATTTTATAAATCTGGGGAATTTCCAACTATGCTGAGGAATACCACTGGAAAAAAATTAAAAATAAATCAAATAATAATTCCCTGTACTACTCTGGGCTCTTATCTTGGCAGTGAAAAGCACATTTCTAAGAAAAGTTAATTTCAACAACAGTAATATCTTAAAGGTAAATATTTCCCTTAAACTTGCCTATCATACAACCACACAAAAAGTAGATAGATTAAAAAAAAATCAGAATTTTTTGTCTATTTGGTCAGAGCCAAAGGGCCAGTGATTCTTTTTTTAATATTAAGCTAATATATAAAATAGGGTGAAACACAGTTTTGTAGTTTGTAAGTCAAAGCCATCTCTTAAATTATATTTGTCACATTGAATTTTATTTTTGTATACTTTCCAGTTTATTTATTTATTTTTAAAATTTATTTATTTTAATAGGAGGCTAATTACTTTACAATATTGTAGTGGTTTTGCCATATATCAAAATGAATCTGCCACAGGTATACATGTGTTCCCCATCCTGAACCCTTCTCCCTCCTCCCTCCACATACCATCCCTCTGGGTCGTCCCTGTGCACCAGCCCCAAGCATCCAGTATCGTGCATCGAACCTGGACTGGTGACTCTTTTCATATATGATATTATACATATTTCAATGCCATTCTCCAAAATCATTCCACCCTCTCCCTCTCCCACAGA
>NW_011478592.1:594-1994 GCF_000754665.1 Bison bison bison | reverse complement strand
TAGATATATTCCTAAGTATTTTATTCTTTTCGTTGCAATGGTGAATGGAATTGTTTCCTTAATTTCTCTTTCTATTTTCTCATTATTAGTGCATAAGAACACAAGGGATTTCTGTGAAAGTGAAGGGCTGGAAAAAGATTTTCCATGCCAATAGGGACCAAAAGAAATCAGGAGTAGCAACACTCATATCAGATAAAATAGACTTTAAAACAAAGGCTGTGAAAAGAGACAAAGAAGATCACCACATAATGATCAAAGGATCAATCCAAGAAGAAGAAATAACAATTATAAATATATATGCATCCAACATAGGAGCACCACAATATGTAAGAAAATACTAACAAGTGTGAAAGGAGAAATTAACAATAACACAATAATAGTGGGAGATTTTAATACCCCACTCACACCTATGGATTGATCAACTAAACAGAAAATTAACTAGGAAACACAAACTTTAAATGATACAATGGACCAGTTAGACCTAATTGATATCTATAGGACACTTCATCCCAAAACAATGAATTTCACCTTTTTCTTAAGTGCACATGGAACCTTCTCCAGGATAGATCACATCCTGGGCCATAAATCTAGCCTTGGTGAATTCAGAAAAATTGAAATCATTCCAAGCATCTTAAGCATCTTTTCTGACCACAATGCAGTAAGATTAGATCTCAAGTACAGGAGAAAAACTATTAAAAATTCCAACATATAGAGGCTGAACAACATGCTGCTGAATAACCAACAAATCACAGAAGAAATCAAAAAAGAAATAAAAATTTGCATAGAAACGAATGAAAATGAAAACACAACAACCCAAAACCTGTGGGACACTGTAAAACAGTTCTAAGGGGAAAGTTCATAGCAATAAAGGCATACCTCAAGAAATAAGAAAAAAAGTCAAATAAATAACCTAACTCTACACCTAAAGCAACTAGAAAAGGAAGAAATGAAGAGCCCCAAGGTTAGCAGAAGGAAAGAAATCTTAAATATTACGGCAGAAATAAATGCAGAAAAAAACAAAAGAGACCATAGCAAAAATCAACAAAGCCAAAAGCTGATTCTTTGAAAGGATAAATAAAATTGACAAACCATTAGCCAGACTCATCAAGAAACAAAGGGAGAAAAATCAAATCAATAAAATTAGAAATGAAACTGGAGAGATCACAACAGACAACACAGAAATACAAAGGCTCATAAGAGACTACTATCAACAATTATATGGCAATAAAATGGACAACGTGGAAGAAATGGACAAATTCTTAGAAAAGTACAACTTTCCAAAACTGGACCAGGAAGAAATAGAAAATCTTAACAGACCCATCACAAGCACAGAGATTGAAACTGTAATCAGAAATCTTCCAGCAAAGAAAAGCCCAGGTCCAGACGGCTTCACAGCTGAA
>NW_011478592.1:0-494 GCF_000754665.1 Bison bison bison | reverse complement strand
TTAAAGAACTCTCTCTGTTAGAAATTTTATTTCTCTTTTACATGTGAAGATATGGCCCTCAGATTCTTTTTTTTTTTTTTTTTCCTGCTTCCTAAACACATCCTCTTACTGCCTACCAAAACTGTCTTTCTAGGGTCCCAGGGAGGCCAATGAGAAGTGCTAAAGAATGCCTTCAAGGCAGCATGGTGCAGATAGCGTGTGGAAATTGGCCCTGGATTTATCTGGGTTTGAATCCCAGTGTTGCTGCTAGTTAGCTAAATTGACACTTATTCACAGAGCTATACAAATAGTTCAGATAATCATTGGTTTCATTGTCTATGAAATGAGTGTAATAATTTCATGTATGTAAAGATGGGCTTCCCAAATGGTACAGAGGTAAATAATCTGCCTTTCAATGTAGAAGAGGCAAGAGACTCAAGATCAGTCCCTGGGATGGGAAGATCCCCTGGAGAAGGAAGTAACTGCCCACTCCAGTATTCTTGCCTGGAGAAATC
>NW_011478591.1:15125-17472 GCF_000754665.1 Bison bison bison | reverse complement strand
GGAAGTTCCCATCACATACCTTAGTCCTCCAGTCTCAGACTGTAGGTTTTGACCTTGTGTCTCTGGAACTGAGCCATGTGGAGTTTGGCCTTCCAGCTGAATGAAGAACAAAGAGGAAAAGTTGTTATACAGGATGTCACTGTAAAATGGCACATTTTCCCCAGGGATAGTTTTGTATTTCTTATTTTAGTTTGCAGTACAGAGAGAAATCCAGAAAATTTTCTTATTTTCTTAAGATGGTTAAATTATTCTAATGGCAGGAAATGTTCTGCATCCCATTACTGCCCTACAGGAACTCTTTGGAGACTCAGGTTCCCAACCCCTGAATTGCCAGGAGCAGACAAGAACCTGCTGACAAAAACATTTATTTATTTATTGCACTTGAAAATACGTGGGTTATTTTCAGATACCTTTTGGTTTTAACTTCTCACATAGTTTCACAGTAATAAGAGAATAGGCTCTGTATGATTTCAACACTCTTTATTTAGGCCATGAAACTTTTGCACCTTGTTTTACGTCATGTTCCAGTGTCTCCTGGTTAATAGTCTATGGGAACTTGAATAAATTTGTATCCTGCTCTTGTGTGAAAATTGTATAAGCCTTAATTATGTTGAATTGGTTCACAATTCTTTTCAGGTCTAGTATATCCTATTTTCCTGTCCATTCTATTAATTTTTGAGAGTTTAATACTGAAACTCCAACTAAAAATCTTAATTTGTCTACTTAAAAATTGTAATATATAGTGGAACTGTCTGTAACTATTTTCAAAGCCTCATGTAAATGTGTTGTCATACTTTCGTAATTTCAAAAAATTTTAAAAAGGAAAATAAAATCTTTATTGAAACTTTTCTACTTGTTAGGAGGACAGATCCTAGTTTCCAACATACTGGTCTACAAAGTTATAAGCTTTTGTCTTAAAAGTGTAACGGGGTGACACAGCGACCTGGGAAGGCCGGCCGCCTCTGCAGGCATGGCAGCGTGGAGCCCCGCCACAGCAGCGCCTCTGGTCCAAGGAACCAGTCAGCTTCCTCTTCTCCACTGTGCGCAGTGCATGTTTTCCTCGCATCCGGAGGTTGAGTGCAAAGTGACCCAAATCCTCAAAATTTCCAGGAGGCTGTAGGGGAATGTATAAAGTTCAAATTAAATCGGAAGAATTTAAGGAGAAGAGAACTGTCTAGCAGCCAACAGGCACTAAAGGAAGAAATCAAAGATAGGCACGGATTGCAGATTAAGTCTGTCGCCAAACACTGACCATACCCTGGCTGCTTAGATGTTGTTGCTAAAACACTGGATATATCTTATTAACGAGGGCTTCCCTTGTGGCTCAGCTGGTAAAGAATCCGCCTGCAATGCGGGAGACCTGGGTTAGATCCCTGTCTTGGGAAGATCCCACGCAGAAGGGAAAGACTACCCACTCCAGGATTCTGGCCTGGAGAATTCCATGGACTGTACAGACCATGGGGTCGCAGTGTCGGACACGACTGAGGGACTTTCACTACTACCACCTTTCTTTCCTCAACATATGACAAAAAGTTTATTTTGTTCACAGTCATTTCCATATTGTAATTATAGAAGAATATGCTATCTATTTAGATGTTAAAGGCAACTAAAAAACAGGCTGTAATTTATGGGGCATCAATTCAGTTCAGTTCAGTCGCTCAGTCGTGTCCGATTCTTTGCGACCCCATGAATCGCAGCACGCCAGGCCTCCCTGTCCATCACCAACTCCCGGAGTTCACCCAGACTCAAGTCCATCCAGTCAGTGATGCCATCCAGCCATCTCATCGTCCTAAATACCTCCCTGCACCTTGCCCCGCCTTGCTCTCGCTGTCGACCAGGACGCTCCTCGCCCCGCCCCTCGCCTGGAGCAATCCGCCCAACCCACGACCCGGAAATTCCGCCTCGGAATCCACGCGTGCGCACTTTCCTGCGGAAGCGGAAGGCCGCGAGAGAAGGTCGCCTGGGGGCACTTGAGTTTTCTTCTCCTAGTGTAAACGTGTGCTGCGCGCTTAGCCATCCAACCCGCCCTCGCTACGCCCATCTTCTGCGTCCCGCTGGTTCTGCGAAAGTTATATCCCAATACCCCGCTGTCCGCCCCAAATAAACCCAGAGGCCGCGGTTACAGGTCGAGTATTCGAAATCGCTCTGAGGCTTGTCCTTGCCTTTTGCTTTTCGGCCTTCGGCTCCAGAGACACCGCCTTTCGGGATATTTTCCTGCTTAAAACTTAACCGTTAGTACCTACGCCTGTGCCTTGTAAAGTCCCCGGGCGCGAGGGGGATTCGGGCACGCCCACCTCCACCGCCTCACCCTGTCGGCCCCTGGAGGCCGCGTCGATAGCCCCGCTCC
>NW_011478591.1:13540-14920 GCF_000754665.1 Bison bison bison | reverse complement strand
GAGCAGAGTTGGAGAAAGAGACAGATGTGTAGATATTTAGGACAATTAGAAGGGTGGGGGTGGGGAGAAGAGCAGCAAGAGGAGAAAAAAGTTGCAGAGGGGAGCAGGACAGGTGTGAGTGAAGAAACAGGAGGGCAGAAACAGCATCCCACCTGAGGCAGTGGACACCAAAGGACTGTTCCACATAGTGAGGTCTTCCTGTTTTTGTGGTTGTGGCAAACGAAGGGGGGATGTTGATTCTAAGCCTTAAGCAGCCTGTTTTCCACTTGCAAGATCAACTTCTAAAAACTTACATTGTCTGAGGAAGAAGCTGGGAAGAGGAGGAAAAAAGGAAAGAAAACAGGAATGGCTCTTTCTCAGGTAAAATCATATTCTCAGTTGATTTTCAGTCTGTCCTCCCTGAATCCTTTCTTTGGACTTACTAATCATCTCTGACTCCGAAGTGTCCTTCCTGACACCTGTACATGCACACTCACCAGGGAACTTCCCTCAGGGCCTGTCGTCTCCACTTAGATCCCATCTCCCCATGACCCAGTGGCCTGGACCTTGTGTGGAGGGCACCATCCTGGGCAGGGCTTCTCACCTACAGGCTTGAGAAGGGGTCTCAGTGCTGTTGGGCAGCAGGGATTGTCTCGGATCTTTCTGGATGTGCAGTCTGCTCTCTGTCAATCAGGAATAAGAAGCTGTGGGTGGAAGTCAGGTATTAACATGCACTGCTGCTGCTGCTAAGTCGCTTCAGTCGTGTCCGACTCTGTGCGACCCCATAGATGTCAGCCCGCCAGGCTCCCCCGTCTCTGGGATTCTCCAGGCAAGAACACTGGAGTGGGTTGCCATTTCCTTCTCCAATGCATGAAAGTGAAAAGGGAAAGTGAAGTCGCTCAGCCGTGTCCGACTCTTAGCGACCCCATGGACTGCAGCCTACTAGACTCCTCCACCCATTCGATTTTCCAAGCAAGAGTACTGCAGTGGGGTGCCATCACTGCACAGTACCTGGTAAAATCTGAAAGTAGACCTAAAAAGGGAAATTTGTTCTAAGCTAATTGAAGCTAAGTGAGTGAGTCACTGATTTCAAAATCTTGATTGGCAATGGGATGAAAAGTTCAGAATCAGGTATCAGTGATAGAGGGTGTGCTATTCCATCATCTGTTTCAAATTGTGACATGAATCTAAATCTCTGAGAGCTGGAAATTCACTTTCATTGCCTTCATTCTTCAGATTTTGTCTTTTCACGGTGTTCATTTCGTGGTTTGGCACAGAGATGTTTTTACTTTTGATGCAGGTGAGGTTTCCTCTTCATTGTTTAACCCATAGATTCACCATTTGTTATGGCAACTGTCTTTTTCCACTGGGTTTTCTTAGCTATCCTTGTCATTAGATTTT
>NW_011478591.1:11226-12753 GCF_000754665.1 Bison bison bison | reverse complement strand
CACTCCAGTACTCTTGCTTGGAAAATCCCATGGACGGAGGAGCCTGATAGGCTGCAATCCATGGGGTCGATAGGAGTCAGACACAACTGAGCGACTTCACTTTCACCTTTCACTTTCATGCATTGGAGAAGGAAATGGCAACCCACTCCGGTGTTCTTGCCTGGAGAATCCCAGGGACGGGGGAGCCTGGCGGGCTGCCATCTATGGGGTCGCACAGAGTCGGACACGACTGAAGCGACTTAGCAGCAGCAGCAGCAGCAGCAACAAGTAGTTTTCAGTGTATATGTTTCACCTCCTTGGTGAATTATTCCTAAATATTTCACCCATTTTTAATACAATAGTAAATAAAATTGTTATGTGATTTTCTTTTAACATTGTTCATTGTGTACAGAAATGCAGCTGATTTGCATGTTGACTTTTGTATCCTGCAAGTTTGCTATTTGGTATGGCAGGGGGGTTTTTGTGTCTGTGTGGAATCTACAGTTTATACATAAAAGATCTTGTCCTCTAGGGAAGAAGGTAACTTTCTAATTTTTCACTTTAGGAAGCTTTGATTTCTTTTTCTTGTCTAATTGCTCTGGTTAGGGGTTTCAGTCCTTTGTTGAACAGTGATGCAGAGTGCGCGTCCTTGCCTTCTTCCCGATCTCAGAGGAAAAGTTTTCAGTCTTTCACCATTGAGAACAATGTTAGGTGTGCTCTTTTCATACATCATATATTTTAGTTTGAGATACTTGTTTTGAAAACGAAACAAACCCCCGAAATGGACGGGAATGTATCAAAAGTGTGAACAGAGATGAGATTTCAGGGCAGAGAGGAAAGCACAACATTAATAGTGGTTGGAAACCTCTTCTTATGGTACATAGAGGTGATAACTTATGGTGAACAATGTCAGATTCATGATCTCTGAAGAAGAAGATATAGCTTTGGGATCAGAGACCAGGCTTGATCACTCAAGAGCTTTTGTGTAGCAGTTTTATTAAAGTATGAAATGGGACAGAGAAAGCTTCTGACATAGACATCAGAAGGGGGATGGAGAATGCCCTCCCTTGCTAGTCTTAGCAAGAGAGCTATATACTTTCTCAGTTGGTTATTACAGTAAGTCAAAAGAATGTCTCAAGGTTGTAAAGGTCTTACCAGACCCATGCCCAGAATTTACATTTCAAGATGACAGGATTAATCAGAAGGTTCTCAAGAAGGAGAAACATGTCCTCAAGCAGGATACATTGTTGTTACATTACTTTCAGTTCAGTTCAGTCACTCAGTCAAGTCTGACTCTTTTCGACCCCATGAATTGAGGCACGCCCACCCTCCCTGTCTGTCACCAATTCCCGGAGTTAACTCAGACTCACGTCCATCGAGTCAGTGATGCCATCCAGCCATCTCATCCTCTGTCATCCCCTTCTCCTCCTGCCCCCAATCCCTCCCAGCATCAGAGTCTTTTCCAATGAGTCAACTTTTGCATGAGGTGGCCAAAGTACTGGAGTTTCAGCTTTAGCATCATTCCTTCCAAAGAACACCCAGGACTGA
>NW_011478591.1:4403-11126 GCF_000754665.1 Bison bison bison | reverse complement strand
CACCCAGGACTGATCTCCTTTAGAATGGACTGATTGGATCTCCTTGCAGTCCAAAGGACTCTCAAGAGTCTTCTGCAACACCACAGTTCAAAAGCATCAATTCTTCAGCACTCAGCTTTCTTCACAGTCCAACTCTCACATCCATACATGACTACTGGAAAAACCATAGCCTTGACTAGACGGACCTTTGTTGGCAAAGTAAATGTCTCCGCTTAATACAGAGTTTAAGCTGAGTTATTTTGTTGTGTAATCATCAGCTCTGGGATTAAAGAACAAAGGTTGTCCTTTTCTCCTCCTTGAGAATTCCCGACTGCTCTCTATCCTCCTCGAGAGCCCGAGACCCCTTTCTCCTCCTCAGGTACCCTAGTCTTATCAACCTGCCTAGGAATTGACTCTCTCAGATCTTTGGCCAAAGAGAAGTTTGTTTATTAAATTCCCAGAGGAAGCTTAACCTTTCCCCGAGTTCTCAGCCTGTCCTTCAACATGTATCATGTATTCTTTCACCCACCAGTGGTGCTGCAGCTCCATCAGACACAAAGGCAAGGTTTGTATCCACAATACTCATCATCTCCCTGCTGTGAGCTGGTTGGTCTTGAGTGTGAGGAGCATGAGGTGGGCTGCCTTACTGGGCTGCCTTACGCCCTCTTCTCGTTGTGGGCTTGGATCTATTGGCTACTCAATTCTTAGTCCACATAGATCAGAGCTGATGGCCTAAGCATCTAACCCCTGATCCAGTGTTGCTTTCTTCACAGTTGTCATATTTGGAAGATATAATCAGAAAATGGGAAAGTACTGGCTGCTCTTTGATTTTATCTGGCACCTCAGAACCTGTATGGAACTGTCTCAGTCCCTGTCTGCCTCTTGAGATCCCTCAGCCATTTCTGCTGTTCTCCTTTTGCTACCATACATGTCAGGGTGTGTGGAATAGGTTGGTGGATTGGATCTTCTGTGCCTATTACTTAGGAAAACTGTAAGGAGAGCAGTCCAACAAAGGGAAAATGTGGGAATCTTTCAGGCTCTTAGCTTGGCGTCTCTGGGTGGACCAAATAGTCCCATCTCAAGGTCTTAGGATATGAGACCCCCACATGTCATAGTTTTCCGCTTTTGTACTGGTCTGTCTAGTCTGGGAGTGTAGACTCTTCCTGACTTTGCTTTCTCCTTAGTTTGTATAATGTTTCCTTTTAAGTTTGATTTTGAAGTATGTGGCTCTAGGGTCTGAAGTCATGTCCAGTTTCTTTGCTGTGGTAATCCGCCTGTGTTTAAGGGGCAGCTCCTCATGGACTCTGTGGTGTGGGTTTACTGGGTAAGAGAAAATTTTTAAAGGAGAATACTTTCCCTTATTGGTTGTAATATTTCCGTGCTGCATACAGAATTACCACTTGAAGCTACTTAGTATAGTGGTCAGCGTGTTCTGTGATATGAGAAAGTATCTGAAGACCTTGACCTGTACATCTTTTTCTGGCTTTGAGTGATGTCAGAAAAGCCTGCATGAAGGGCACTGTGATAGTGTTGTTCACGTGTACTATCACCATGCCCTCTGAGCCTCAACAAGAGGTGTAGGAACTTCTCCTGACAAGGGTATTGTCCAGGTTCACACCCTCAATATTTGTGAGGCTGTTGACTAAACTGTTGCTGATGCTGCATGCTTGTCACCTGGGTGCTATTGATCATTCTGCCTCCACACTTAAGTTTGTAGCAACTGAATGACAGAGCTTATGTCGTGGAGTGATAACTTCAGTGATGAACCATCATTTGTTTTTTTTTCAAGGCATAGCTACTTTCCTTTTTTAATATTTTTATGCATTATAAAAGATTGTCTTTTATTTTTGTCATTAAGTTTCTATTTTATGTTACTCTTTGTATTTTATTTGCAACATGTGGGATGGTTGGTTAAGAAAGCTCCCCCACCCCTATGGTGGAATTGGTGATCAGTACTTTTTAGAGTTTTTTATGTATTCTTGATGTTAAACTATTATTGAATATATGATTGGCAATTTTTTTGTATTATAGTGTACATGTTTTTTTCACTGCTGAGGATGGTTTACTGCACAATATTTGATAATTAGGATGTGTACAATTTACCTCTTTTTATTTTGTTGGCGTGAGCTTTTGGTGTTGTATCTGATAAATCATTGGTGAATCCACTGTCAAGAATCATTTTTAGGTTATCTATACGAAATTATGGATGCTAGGCAAACTTATTGTGATAATCGTTTCACAGTATACTATCCGTTAATTTTTCTCTGTAGCTTAAACTTACACAATGATATTTGTCATTGTAAGAGTTGCTTATACAACCCCCTGTATGTCACTGTTTAAAGAGTTGGGTTTAGAAAGGGAAATAATTAAAACACGTTGGATAAAAGAAACAATAACGCAGTTTATAATCATTTAAAGTGTCTTGCTCTTAAAAGGCTGTGGTTAGTGACCCAAATGATCACATCCTGTAAGTCCTCCATCTCAGACACCCAGGTACTGATCCTGAGTTTGTTGAACTCAGCACTATGCTGTTTGCTGTTTTGTAGGGTGTGAGTAGGGAATAGCCCATTTCTCCCCAGGCAGAGTTTTGTATTTGTAATATAGAGACTAGTCCCATTCTTGTTTGTTAAAACTGCCCAAGTTCCCAGATCCCTGAATTGCTTCAGCCTCACTAGCAGGATCTGAGCACAACATGCTGTGGAAAACAGCTTTTTATTGAGAATAAGCCCTTTTAGTCTTAAGAGGAAGTATCTTGGCTTCCGACACAACTTGAAGCTTTTACCTGAGCAGTGTAAAAGAAGGTAACTTAATGCTGTCCAGGTAACAGGCCCCACCCCGCTCCGCGGCCCGCCCTTCCCACGAATTCTGAGCACAGCGGGTGCTCGCCCAGCCCCTGGTCGGGAGCCGCGGCTCTAATACCAAAAGCCCTTTCACCCAGAGCCGGAAGTTGGAGAGCGCGGAGCCGAGATCCCCGAGCGGCGCCTAAGCTTCCTTCTAGAGTAAGTCTGCAGAGCCCGCCACCCCTCCAATCCCCACCTCCGCCCCCCTCACTCGTCCTCATGGTGTGGGAATTGCCAGCGACCTGAAAACCCTGGCACCCGGTGCTCGGCCCCGAATAAACGCTGCCGCTGCCGTTGCGGCCCAGTTATCTTTTCGTTTGGGTTTTAAGTGTTGCTGAGGCGGTTTCGGCCCTCGGTCCGCGTAGACACCGCCTCAGGCGACATTTTCTTGCTTAAGACCCCTTTTTACCTCTGGCCTCGCCAAGTAAAGCCCTCTCTCGCGAGTTGGAGTCGCGCCCGCCGCGTCGTCTTCTCGACCGCTAGAGGCAGAGCCCAGAGAGGCCGCGCGCCCTCTCCCCGGTCCCGGGATTCCGGAGAGTCCGTCTCGCTCCTGAGCCCCGTCCCTCCCAGCCCGTCTGTCCTCGCGTCTCCTGAGGCCGGTCCTTCTGCCCCGCAGCAGCCCCCTTTCCTGTCAGCCCGTCCCCTCACTCTGCATAGGGTAGGTGACCTGGGCCAGCCATGTGACAGCCAGTGCTGTTCCATGCCCAATTCAGCTCGGTCGGAAAAGGTGATCTTCCTGTCCGGGGGCGTCTCGTTCTGTCGCCCACTCAGTAAATTCAGGAGGCAGGAGGATCAGGAGAAGCAGAGTCAGAAGGACTGTGAGAAATAACTGCAACTGAGGAGAAAAGCATCAGGGAGAACCAATAGGAAAACGGAGAATGGCTGCTGCTCCTCCTGCTCCTGCTCCTGCTAAGTCGCTTCAGTCCTGTCCAACCCTGTGCGACCCCATAGTCGGCAGCCCACCAGGCTCCCCCATCCCTGGGATTCTCCAGGCAAGAACACTGGAGTGGGTTGCCATTTCCTTCTCCAATGCATGAAAGTGAAAAGGGAAAGTGAAGTCGCTCAGTCGTGTCCGACTCTTAGCGACCCCATGGACTGTGGGCTACCAGGCTCCTCTGTCCATGGGATTTTCCAGGCAAGAGTACTGAAGTGGGTTGCCATTGCGTTCTCCGTGAGAATGGCTGAGGGATTTGCAAAGGGATAGTCAAGTCAAAGAGGTTAAGCCTTGAAAATAGCCAAGTGAGTAAAATAGAGAAGTATTAATAAATTAGAAAGCCAGATCTCCAGGGATTGGAAAACAGCATAGGGAGAACTGCCCTGTATCAGTGATGGGAGCAGGGAGGCGAAGGGCGATGAGGGACATCAGACGTGGAGAGTCCCTAACTGGGTTTTGGCCGGGTTTGAGTCCAGGCCTCTTGGGTTAGTCCCGAGTTGTGTTTTCACCCGGTTGGAGTCCCGCCTCAAGGGTTCGAGTCTCAATCCGAAGTGGCCGGTTTCATGGTGCTGGCAGAGAAAGAGGTAAGGAGCAGAGGAAGAAAGGGGCTGGAAGGAAGCATAGCCACATGGCCTGCCAGAGAGTGGGGAGGAAGGGAGAGTCACAGCGAGAGAAGAGGAGTAATCTGGAGCGCAGAGAGGGAACCGAAATGGGGGAAGAAAGAGGCAGACATAGGTATGGATTTTTGAAAGACTCAGGAAGGTTGGAGAGAGAGAGCATTTCGAGGGCGAAGGAATTGCAGCAGCCTGGAACAGGACACGTGTGAGGGAGGAAATAGGACAGGAACAACAGGAGAGCAGAGGGGGAGAAAAAGAGACACCAAGACCCAGATGAAATAGGGAGATTGGTGAACACAGGGATAAGCTCGATCCAGGTGTTTGGATACAGATGATTTTTTTAGTTATACAGAGGAGGCTGAGAATTTCAAAACTCCTGTCTATAAGGCTTGTGTCTTTTTTTATTACTTGTGGCAGAAGATGACTTTCATTTGCAAACCCTGTTGAGCCTGGGGCAGTGGCTTGATTCACTGAGTTGTGAGTGACCCCCTTCCCTTGTCCTCTCATGAGATAGAGGTCAAGGAAGAAGAGACCTGGGGCAAGAAATGACTGACTCTAGAGTGTCACTCTGTGGTAGCTTTTTTTTCTTTAATTAATTTTTTGTCTGTGTTGTCTTCGGTTCTGTGCCCTGGGCTCAGGAGTTGTGGCTCCCATGTTCCAAAGCACAGGCTCAGTAGTTGTGCACAGGCTTAGTTGCTTGTACTTGTGGGATCTTCCTGAACCAGGAGTAGAACCCATGTCCCCTGCATTGTTAGGCAGATTCTTATCCACTGTATCATTATTGGGTAGCGTTTTTAAGGGGACACTTTTTTTTTTAAACGGATTCACATTTTCTCCTTTCTTTATGTATGGTGCTTTTTGTAGCTTGGAATAGGTCTTCATTCATTCAGTTTCTGTAATCATTTTTAACTTCAGAAATAAGCTTTGTTAGTTTCCAGTATTCTACTCGTATCATCCTTTTCTAAATATGATTATTCTCCACATTTTTTTAAACTTTGACACCAGATTTTTAGATTAAAAATAATTCACAGTTTTTTGTTTCAACTATTTTTCAGATTCATTCCTTGCCTGAGTGCTTTCTTCCCTTCATCTCATACATTTGAAATTTTCTTTGGTAAGTAGTAAATCATCTTAGACTATTTTGTGGCATACTTAGCAAAAATGTCACCTCGTTTATCAGTTCTAATGAGGTAGATGAACCTAGAGCCTATTATACAGAGTGAAATAAGTCAGGAAGAGAAAGAGAAATACTGTATATTAATGCATATATATGGAATTTAGAAAGATGGTACCAGTGACCCTACATGCAGGGCAACAAAGGGAGACACAGATGTAAAGAACAGACTTTTGGACTCAGTGGGAGAAGGTGAGGGTGGGATGATTTGAGAGAATAGCATTGAAACATGTAAATTACCATATGTAAAATAGAATGATCAGTGCAAGCTTGATGCACGAAGCAGGGCACCCAAAGCCAGTGCTCTGGAACAACCCAGAGAGATCTGGTAAGGAGGGAGGTGGAAGAGGGTTCAGAATGGGGGGGCTGCTGCTGCTGCTATGTCGTGTCAGTCGTGTCCAACTTTGTGGGACCCCATAGACGGCAGCCCAACAGGCTCCTCTGACCCTGGGATTCTCCAGGCAAGAACACTGGAGTGCGTTGCCGTTTCGTTCTCCAATGCATGAACGTGAAAAGGGAAAGTGAAGTCGCTCAGTCGTGTCTGACTCTTAGACTCTTAGCAAACCCGTGGACTGCAGCCTACCAGGATCCACCATCCATGGGGTTTTCCAGGCAAGAGTACTGAAGTGGGGTGCCATTATAGTCAGTAGCAGTCTGTTAATGAAGGAAAGGAATGTTTTAAAACTCAGAATGACACCAGGCCCCTCATCCATAAGATGCATTTTGGAATAATCTTGGCACCAGATGATTCATCCCAGGCCATAAAATGATTAACTTGAATCTTGTAGAAGGCCAGATTACCATACAAATAGTTTTGTTTACATAGATTAGGGGAACAGTATCTGAGTACAACATACTGGTTTGTGAAGTAGGTTTTGAGCCATTATGCAGAACCAACTTGAAGACAGAGTCTGGGGTAAATGCATAGTCTATTAACATAGCTTAAGACAAACGTTTCCATAAGAAAAATGCATTGGTTAACTCAAGGTTTGAGAATAGTTAACTTCAGGTGAAACCAGGTGTCATTATGGCAACACAGTATTTTAAGAGAAACCTCCTTTTAAATTTGTATAGAGAAGGAAAAAAATACCTCTAGTTTGTTTCCTCCTTCCACTTAAGAGAGATAAAAATGTCTGACACTTGCAGCCTATTTCCTGCATTTGGAGACCCCTGGCCTTC
>NW_011478591.1:0-929 GCF_000754665.1 Bison bison bison | reverse complement strand
ACTTTCAGCTTAGTTACTGGTCCTTCTAACAACAATGACTGATATTTAAGAAGTCTACTGTCTGCCATCCAAATATTAACCTTAGAATTTAAGATTCCACTCACTTTATGAGAAGTCAGTACAGTAAGGTTTTGTCCATTAATTATTTTTAAAGCTTCAGGTGCTAATAAAGCCGCTGCCCCAATTACTCTTAGGCAGTGGGCCCACCCACATGAAATTACATCTAATTTTCTGCTTAGATAAGCGGTAGATTGCTCGTGAAGCCCTCAGGCTTGTGTCAAAATTCCCAAGGCCATACCTTTTCTTTCAGTGAGAAATTAAATCCTGACCCTGTAGCAAGCCCAAAGCAGGAGCTTGCAGGAGGGCAGTCTGAAGAAACTTAAAAGCCTTTTGAGTATCTGGAGACCAAACCAGTTTGTCTGTTGGGGCCTGCTGAGTTTCAGCTATAAGTTTATGTAAAGGCTGGGCAAGTTCCCCATAACCCAGAATCCAAATATGACAGTAGCCTGTGATTCCCAGAAATCTTCTCAATTGTCTTAAAGTCATAGGTAGGGGATGATTTAGTATGGATTTAATTTTCTTAGGGCCTATGGTCCTAGACCCTTCTGATATAATTAGGCCCAGATATCTAACAGATTGTTGAAAAATCTGAGCCTTTTCTCTTGATGCCTTATAACTGCAGCCTGCCTGAAAGTTTAAGAAATCTTCTGAGGCTCCTGAACAAGCTTCCTCTGTCTCAGCACAGAGCAAAATATCATCTACATATTGTAACACCACCGCTTCAGAGCTATTAAAGTTTTGTAGATCCCATGACAAACTTTGTCCAAATAAGTGAGGACTGTCACGAAATCCCTGGGGCAAAACTGTCCAGGTTAACTGAGAAGCTGGGTGCATAGGGTCTTCAAAGGCAAATAGAAATTTGCTTTCTT
>NW_011478590.1:14634-16933 GCF_000754665.1 Bison bison bison | reverse complement strand
GCATAGCTCTGGCTCGGAACTCTAGCTGCATGATTTTTTTCATGGTGATTTTGATTCCTTAGCGTATTGTGATGTCTGCCTGCGTGATCGTCCAGTTCCTCCTTTGTTCAATGCGCCTCATACGTTGGAATCATTGTATTCAGTACTCCGCGGTTGTCACTACAGCCCTCAATACATGATAAAGCCTTTCTGACTCTCCTGACTTGTGGTTTAGATTTATCTCCTCTGTAAAATGGGAATAGCTTATCTACTTGTCAGAAGGCAGAAGCACAAACAGATAGTTCCCTTTTAGATCCGAGGTGGATTCATTCACTCAAAATGGACACTGCCTATGAATCTACAGAGATCATTTGCGATGTGGTCCTTAGCTGCAATGTGTATGTTTTCGGTACAAACGGGGTGGGCCTGGGAGTAGGGGAGAAGGCGGGGTGAGCTCCAGCGCAATGGTGTCAGATGTGCACTGGAGTTTTCAGTTGCGGTTGTTCCGAGAGGTCCAGGTAATCCATATGGGCAGGTTTTACTTGTAGTATGGACCCTTCTACAAATCTTCAACTCAAATATATCAAATCAGCATGCTTCTTTGGTCTAGTGTGATCAGGTATATGCCAGACTGTACCCTTGGTCCCCAGAAGCAGGATGGTGTTCCATTTTTAGACACTAGATTTCTGGTCCAAATGATGCATGCAAACTGACTTAGCTGTTTTCTCAGGTTTTCTTTAGCGCTGAGTGTGGTGACAAGAACTCTTTAGAATATATTCTCATTCTCAGCCATTCAGTTTGGGAAAATGCATCTTTTAGGCCGAAGTTGTAGACAGCACTAATCTTTTGTGGGTGAGTTTTAAGCACTCAGTTTGGGAATCTATCTTGCTTTTGCATATTTGGTGGGGAAGGGGAATATGTGGAGTGTTGTATGACATAAGTGCCCCCAAATGGGTGGGACTTTTAGGGTATGCTTTTGGACCTCTATTTCAGCAGTGTAGAAGCAATGGCTAAGCAAGTATAGGGGAGCCCACTGGAGACATATGCAGGCACCCCTCCTGTGCCCTCACGTGGCTGCCAGGCAGGGTCCTTCCAAGCCCTAAAAGCCCAGTCCAACTTATTGCCAAGGCGGTGAGGGTGCACGCTCCCTTGTGTGTTTGCTTTTTCTGGGACACTCATCCCTGGCTGCCTCCCTTACTGTCCTTAGGACAAGAATGCTCAGGAATGAATTATGGAGTGTGCCTGGTGAGAGCATTTGGGTTTAGGTGCAAAGTAAAGCCTCCTTTGTTGTTGTTTAGTCACTAAGTCATGTCTGACTCTTTGTGACCCCATGGACTGTAGCCCACCAGCCTCCTCTGTCCATAGGATTTCCCAGGCAAGAATACTGGAGTGGGCAGCCATTGCCTTCTCCAGGGAATTTTCTCAAGCCAGGGATGAAACCTGCATCTCCTTCACTGGCAGATAGATTTTTATTACTGAGCCACCAGTGAAGCCCTTAAAAGCTTGCTTTGAGGGAGTGAGGTGAGGAATTACCACAGAGCCTGGATTTGCATATTCAAGCCTAACTTTAGAAAACACTGAAGGCTGTTTTCTGTTTGCCATTGGCTCATTTATGTGTCTTCCTTAGATACTTTGTAGTACAGAGAGCTGGGCTAAGGCCACGTCAGTTATTTTGACAGAATTTTCTTGCTATATATCATCACCTGGTGTCAACATTAACACTGATTTCTAACACAACCAAAGATAAATATTTTAAAAGGACAGGATTAGTGTTCTTTTAAACTTGAAAACCAGAGGGAAAGATCTGCATCATTGGCAGTTCAAAATTCACATTCAAAATATTATGAAATATTGAAAATAGTGGCCAGTGAAGCAATGATCTTTAAAAGGTGTTGAGTTCTTTTGCTCCCTTTATGAGGGACTTTCTGTGATGAGACGTTGCTTATGAAAAAATATTTTGCATGTGAATGGTTGCCCAGGTGGTTTACACCTGGTTTCCTGGGGTTTCCAGGTGGTAAAGAATCTGCCTGCCAATGGAGGAGATGCAGGAGACCCGGGTTTGATCCCTGGGTGGGGAATATCCCCTGGAGAAGGAAATGGCTACCCACTCCAGTATTCTTGCCTGGAAAATGAAATGGACAGAGGAGCCTGGCAGGCTATAGTCCTTGGGGCTGCAAATGACTGAGGGACTGAGCATGTGGATGGTACAAAGACTTTTAAACATTTGAGAACCATTATACTGGAGGAAGATGACTAAGACTGAAATGTGTAAATTAATCAGGCATGCTCTGGGATGACAGAGTTCTGGTTAGTGTGAACT
>NW_011478590.1:13024-14100 GCF_000754665.1 Bison bison bison | reverse complement strand
GGTATGATGGGAAATACTTACATCATGGAAATCCGCAGATGTTACAAATAAAGGCCCTTCCCCTGACTGTCCTCCATTTTGCCCCAGAGCTGGTTGTTAAACATTCGCCAGCCCGCCATTGAATGAGAGTATAATTTACAGCAAAGAGAATAAACGTGATCATATCCAAGATGCTGAAAAAGCACTTGATGAGTTTCTACAGCCTTTCCAAATAAAGTAGGAGCAAGAAACTTTTAAAATGTGATAAAAAAATATTTGAAACTAACAGTGAACATTATATTGAACAGTGAAATATGGGATCCATTCCCATTAAAGTCAGAAGCAAGAAATACTCATTTATAATAAAGATAATTTATCTATATACATATCTATCAAACTTCAGACAAAAGAATAAAGAGCATTTTGCTCACCACCCAAGTCTACAAAGACTGATCTGCTGCAGCTGGTGATAGGGTACTGGGTGTTCAGAAGAAGAGATTAACAGGATAACAGGATGAGGCACTGTGTGTTTCAGAACTTAAACACTGTGTGTTTCAGAAAACTCAAGATGATAACAGGATACTCTGTGCTTTGGACAGACAGGTCCTTAAGTAGTTAATATGCATTTCAAGAAGAATTGTAATGAACCCTGCTTTTTGCATCTTCCCATACATAGAAAAACAGTATAACCATGAACTTGAAACATCTGTTCTTTGTGAGTAGCAGTAATATTTCACCAAGATGTATGTCTGACTACATGTATGCCTTAACAGCAAAACATGTAAACTAGCTTCCCCTCACCTCTTCGGAGCAGCTCCCAGAGCTATGTGAGAGACTTGTCTCCCAGACTATATTCCTCAGTAAGACCCTGAATAAAATTTAACTCACAGCTTTAACATTGTGCATTTTTCTTTTAGTTGACAACACAATATATACATATTTATGTGTCTGTGTATATATCTCTGATTATACATATATTAATCACAAAAACATTTAGAGTGATTATTATTTTCTGTTTACCAGGGCCTGTTAGCACAATCCCCTGGAGAAGGAAATGGCAACCCACTCCAATATTCTTACCTGGAGAATTCCATGGA
>NW_011478590.1:11294-12078 GCF_000754665.1 Bison bison bison | reverse complement strand
CTGAGCCACCTGGGAAGCCCGGACATGAAAAAAATCCAGGTCACTCTACTGTCAGATGATGCTAAACTGGTTGCCATAGCAACCAGATGCTACTAACTTCCCAATGTCTTCCTTCCTTATCTGAAACTCATCCTATTGTATCACCGATGACAATCTGAGAAATTGTGATGCCACCACATGTCATGGGTTATTCAACATCCAATCTTCTCCCTAAGTAAGGAATTATACCTATCTTCCTTGAATATATTAGCAACATAGTCCTAGAATTCCATTTGTAGTGTCTGTTTCCTGGGGCTACATAAGAGATCCTTCATACTACCTTTTTTGTCCATAGGTCCATCATCACTCTATTGCCCATGAATGGAAAATGCTTTTTGGGGGGGCCAAGATGTTGAAGCCGAAACTCCAATACTTTGGCCACCTGATGTGAAGAGCTGGCTCATTTGAAAAGACCCTGATGCTGGGAAAGATTGAAGGCGGGAGGAGAAAGGGACAACAGAGTATGAGATGGTTGAATGGCATCACTGACTCAATGGACACGAGTTTGGGTAAACTCTGGGAGTTGGTGATGGACAGGGAGGCCTGGTGTGCTGCTGTTCATGGGGTCACAAAGAATCAGACACAACTGAGTGACTGAACTGAACTGAAGTTTCTAGAAACTGTGAGTGTTTGTTCCATATCTGAAATCTGTCAAAAGCTCCTCAAAAGATTCAAGCATTCTCTTGAAAAGGACTAATTACATACCATTAAGGTCCCAGTGGAGTTCCCCCGATAACCCTGCCAC
>NW_011478590.1:7816-10763 GCF_000754665.1 Bison bison bison | reverse complement strand
GGTGCCTCCCTGACACACCAACCTCTGACTGGACAAAGCCATTTGCCTTCTCTGTCCCCAGACTACCCCCCTCCCACCATCACTATCAGTGCTAAATTACTGTCCCTCCTGCAAGTGTTAGTGCAGAAACTCTCTCCTGGTTAGCCTTTCCCGACTCATCCAGAGAACTTTCGGGTGGCTTCTTTTCTGCTTCCAGTCCACTTTGTATATAATTTCATTATAGTAAATTATTGCACCGCATTGTGAACTTTTCTTTGCTTTTTGCCTTCCTCTTTAGACTGAGATCCTGAAGACAATAAGCCTGTCTGAGTCACCTAACCTCTTTGTGTCTCAATTTCTTGCTCTGTACAGTGGAGTTAATAATGGTATTTATCTCAAAATGTTACCAGAAGGATTACAGAGTTAATACATGCAATGTGCTGAGTTCACTGCTGGTGCATACTAAACACGTAATATGTTAGGTTTTACATTCTCTCTAGCCCTGGCACCTAACAGGGATCTGATGGAATATCGATCCTTAGTAGTAAGGAATGATTGGGTCTGAAAGAAGGGGGCATGGGTCATACAAGCATTACAGGAATTTTGACATCAGTTGGTACTCTAATTTCTCCCAGATGCCTGGCACACTCAGCTAGGACTGGTCTGGACTCTTGTACTTAATGACGATCTTTCTCAGTTGACTAAGCTCTATCTATACATCATTCATTCATTCATTCATCAAAGAATATATTTTTAGCATTTGTTATGTGCCAAGCACTCTTCTTGGAGAAGGAAATGGCAACCCACTCCAGTATTCTTGCCTGGATAATTCCGTGGACAGAGGAATCTGTCAGGCTACAGTCCACAGGGTCACAAAGTGTTGGATATGACTGAGTGACTGAGCACAAGCACTTTTCTGGGTACTAGCAACAGAGTTGTGAACAATAAAAAAAGCCCTGCCCTCATGGAACTTACATGGAGAAGGAGAAGGGTGTGCAAGGAAGGAGGCGTGTTTGAACATTAGTCCTGACTGCTCACATGTTGACATGATAATATTTTTGGATATGTTGGATTAAAGAAAATGTATTATGATTTTTTTTGGTAGAGCCACATGGTCTGCAGGATTTTAATTCACTGACCAGGGATTGAACTCAGGCCCCCGGCAGTGAAAGCACTCAGTCCTAACTACTGGATCACCAGGGAATTCCTGAGAAGATGTATTATTAAAATGAATTTAACATGTTCCTATTTTAATGCAGCTACTAGAAAATGGAAAATTACACATGTACTTAGCATTTATGGTTCACATGATATTTCTGTTGGCCAGCACTGCTCCAGAGGACATAGGGAAGGGAAAAAAGATGAAAGACTGAGTCATTGAAAAAAAAAAATTGAGTTAACCTAAGGACACTTTCAGTAATGACTCCAAGTTGGTTGACCAGATTTGGCCTAACTTTAGCAGGCTTTTCTTACTACTCTGTGGTGTAGAATTTGTGAAGAAGACGGCTTTGGTTTTAGAAAAGGAAGAAGCCACATTTTCTTGCCTTGTGGGACCAGGGATCAAGCCATTTGTTTTTGTGTTAACATGAAGGAATTGGAGGACTCAAGGATACCTAGGCAATTGAAGACATCTAAAAAAAGAATACGTGGTCTTTAGAGGTGGTAAATTTGATGTTATAGAAAAATATTCAGAGATTCTAATCCCAGTAGAAAGATTAAAAACACAGTGTAGGACTTCCCTGCTGGCACAGTGGTAGAGTCTGCCTGCCAGTGCAGGGAACATGTGTTTGATCCCTGGTCCAGGAAGATTCCACATGCTGTGGAGCAGCTGAGGCCGTGTGCCTAGAGTCTGTGCTCTGCCACAAGAGAAGCCACCACAGTGAGAAGCATGCACACAACTAGAGAGCAGCTCCCGCTTGCCACAATTAGAGAAAAAACTGTTCAATGAAGACCCAGTGTAGCAAAAATAATTAAAAAACAAAACACAGAGCACTCAATTCTATTCCTGAGTCTTTCAGTCTTGACTCTTTTGGTACAAATCATAAGCCACTCTGTTCTTCAGTTCTTTCCTTGTCTATTACTTGGGGTTTGATGAAAATGACTTAGGCAGGAAGGAGGTATACAAGGCATTGAGCTTGCCAAAGGAATGTGTGATGTTCTGGAATGCAATGCATTTTCTAACCTTGATCCAAGGAGAGGGATCCTTGGTGCTCCAGGCGTTGATTGATCCAGAATAATGAAGTCTGGCCAGCTTGGGGGCCCACTGTCCTTTGCTCGAGAAAGGGAAGAGAGATTAGATTCAGCTGGGTTGGTCCTGTACACGTGGGAATAAAATTACTCTCTTGAGAAAGGTTAATCTTAGCTGTGAAGACAAAGGTATAAAGCAGAGTAGTATCAATGACTACTGAAGTGTTTGGCTTGTCCTTCTTGTCTATTTTATTTTCTAAAATTTAGTAAGTTTGTTGATTGTTTGTACCTCTAGTTAGCTAATACTAATGTGTCACCAGCACCATCAATTAATATTATTTCTCTATTACATAATCCATGTTCACTGGAGAAAAATTAGAAATAAAAAGAAAACATAAGTTAAAAAAAATAAAAGAAGTATAAAACATCATCCATCCAAAGAAAAATAGTACTATTTTGGTATATATCTCTCAAACATCTTTTTCAAATGCTTTTTTTCCCCCTCTAAAATGGAGTTTGGCAAACTTTTTTTCTGTAAATAATTTAGCCTTTATCATCTGGTGTTGTGACATTTAAATGCTGTTGTAGAGTGAAAGCTACTGTAGCTCAAATGGTAAAGAATCTGCTTGCAATGCAGGAGACCAGGGTTCAATCCCTGGGTGGGGAAGATTCTCTGGAGAAGGGAATGGCAATCCACTCCAGTATTCTTGCCTGAAGAATCCCATAGACAGAGGAGCCTGGCAGGCTACAGTCCATGGGGTTGCAGAAAGTCAGACATGAC
>NW_011478590.1:3437-6162 GCF_000754665.1 Bison bison bison | reverse complement strand
GACAAGATGTGGGCTCCCTGCCTCAATGAGTAAAGTAACCCCAGGAGCAAGAAGCTAGAGGTGAATGCTGAGGGGCTGAGGGCTGAGTGATAAGTGACCATCTAGAATAAAAGTGGAACCAACCAAGTCAAGAGGATTTCATGTAAGAGGGTCCCCCAAAGGAGTTTCTGCAGATCCCCTGAAAGTATCCCACCAGAGAAAGAGTCCTCTTTAAATATCTGCCTTGCTTCCCTGACAGCTCGGTAAAGAATCCACCTGCAGGAGACCCTGGTTCAATTCCTGGGTCAGGAAGATCTGCTGGAGAAGGGTTAAGGCTACCCACTCCAGTCTTCTTGGGCTTCCCTGGTGGCTCAGCTGGGAAAGAATCCACCTGCAATGCAGGAGACCTGGGTTTGATCCCCAGGTTCGGAAGATCCCCTGGAGAATGGAAAGGCTACCCACTCCAGTATTATGGCCTGGAGAATCCCATGGACTATAGTCCATGGGGTTGCAAAGAGTCAGACAAGACTGAACGACTTGCACTTTGGCTTTTCACTTTCACTTTAAATATCTGCCAGGTGCAGACAGTGGTGCTATCCCTTATCTCTCCCCCCTCCAAGCTATGGTTCAAAGCAGCAACCAGCCAGGGGTGGAGGGGAAAGCAATAATAAGCATAAGAAGGAGACGTTGAAGTTAAAATCAAGTTCCGAAGCTAAAGGCCAAATTAGTGATCTGGAAGAGAAACCTAAGGACATAATGCAAAAAGGCAAGCAAACAGAACAAAATGAGGGAAACTGAGTCATAGAAGATGAAGAAGTCCAAGACTTTTCTAATGAAAGTTCTGCAAGGAAAGAAAACAAAGGTGGGGGGTGGGAATCAGAGAAATGATAAGGAGAAAAATCCCCTAAAGCTTAAGAATGAAATGCATGATTTCAGACCAAAAGGGCCCACTGAATGCCAAAGCAGAGCACGTGTCATGAAACCCAGAAGGAGGTGCCTCTTGCTGAAAATCTAGAATAAAACCTTATAAAAGGAAATTCAGAATTTTGATGAAGAATGGAATTTCCCCGGCAGTCCACTGGTTACGACTCCGTGCTTCCATTTCATGGGGCAGAGGTTCCGTCCCCGGTCAAGGAATTAAGATCCCACATGCCGTGTGGCCACATGATGTGTGGCACAGCCAAGAAAAAAGGGGAAAATTTTTCTTTGATTAATGTGTTGAAGTGGACGTTATGATGTCTGACTTGAATTTTCTTTGTGATGTGAAGTGACTGCAGGCCTGTTTATTACTCAAGAGTCAGCAAGAAAAGTCACTGGGCTTATCAGAATTTTTACACAGAAACAGAAGTTTACTTCCACTATTAAACCTATTTTTTCTTCCTTCTGTTTTGCCTGCACTGTGAGGTATAGGGGATCTTAGTTCCCTGATCAGTGATCAAAACTGTGCTCCCTGCGGTAGAAGCACGGAGACCTAGCCACTGGATCATCAGGGAAGTTCAGAACCTGTTTTAAAGGAACATTCGAGAATTAAGATGATATTCTGTTTTGATCAACAGTGGGAGCAGTGTTTAATCAAAATTTGGTCTTCATACATAAACCAATCACTCTTTGGGAATCACTAATTGGTGATTCCAATTAGTGATTGGAACCAATCATTATTGGTGCCCTGTGGGATTCGAGTTGGGAGAAAAATCCTCTTTTCCTAGGAAAGTGCTGGGACATCCATTGTCCATGGATTCTGCTCTGTTTCCTTTACAGCACATTATCTGTATCTTAAATGATCATGTTCATTTGCTACGTTCTTTATGATCTCTCTGCTTTGTTCAAGGGACATATCCCCAGGGCCTAGACCTTGAAAGGAGCTCCTCAGCAAGCACAGGAAGTTGACAACAGAGTGCAAACTGGTTTGTACCTGGGTAGAGATTGTAGACCGCCATTTTATACTCCTCCGTTTTTCGCACAGTGAACACATGGCCACTGAAATGAATGGAATGGATATTTTCATTGCTGCCCATGCTGAGCAGATACCACCTAATCCTTTGATGCTGAGCCATGACTAAGCCAGGGAGTGTATCCATCACGTAGCCATTGATTGCTGGAGAAAGAACACAGAGAAAGCTGTTACCGTCTATTGTGCCAGGGTCTTTCCCTCCATTCCAGCCAAGAGGATGGATTCCTAGGAAGATTGCACTCTCATCCATATACTCTCAAATCGTACAATATCCCAGCCTCAGGCTCCCGGCTCACTTCACGGCGAATGAGATTTGGGTGTGGACTGTATTACCATGGAAGCGATACTTTTCTTGAAAAGTAGGGTCCTCTGGCTGGACATGGCAGGGCGCCCCGCAGTTCCTTGCCATGTTTTCGGCAAAGTACCAGCTCTTGGTTTCATCAAAAATGGTGAAAAACAGAGCGAATTCCTGTACTGTTACTTGTCTCCCATGAGCAGCACTCAGCGTGTCCACGCGGCAGATCAGAATGGGGCCAATCAAGCCTGAGTGCAAATCTTTTTCCTGAAAGGAAAGACACTAGTTCTAGGAGCGAATGTTCTCTCACTCAGAAACAAGAGGGGATTTCTCATCAGCTTTTATGACACTCCACCCCATTCTGCAGCTTCCCACAGGACAATTCTTCCTCTTTAGTAGATTCCTGGGTGATATGTCTAAAACATAAATATGCTGCTGCTGCTGCCGCTAAGTTGCTTCAGTCATGTCCGACTCTGCTCAACCCCATAGACAGCAGCCCA
>NW_011478590.1:0-548 GCF_000754665.1 Bison bison bison | reverse complement strand
TTTTTATTTAAAATTTTCATAGTTAATTATTTTTGTATCTTGATATCAATTCTTTCTTTTCTTACCCTGACATTGTTGAGATATTCTCTTATTTTTTCTTTCTAAGAGGTTTATGGTTTGACATTTATATTTAGACTTGGAACCTACAGTGAGTGAGTTTTTGAGCATGGTATGAATTAGGGATCCAATTTAATGTTTTTCCATATGGATATCAAATATTTCCAAAACATTTATTGAAAACTGCACTTCTGTGACACCTTTTTCATAAGTCAAATGCCTATACATGTGTAAATCTAGTTTTGCATTTCCTGTTCTGTTTCACTGACTTATTTAATATTTACTCCTATGCCAATTATTACTCTAAGTTCAGTTCAGTCACTCAGTTGTGTCTGACTCTTCATGACCCCTTGGACTGCAGCACACCAAGCTTCCCTGTCCATTGCCAACTCCTGGAGCTTGCTCAAACTCATGTCCATCCAGTCAGTGATGCCATCCAACCATCTCATCCTCTGTCATCCCCTTATCCTCCTGCCTTCAGTCTTTCCCCT
>NW_011478589.1:17746-18589 GCF_000754665.1 Bison bison bison | reverse complement strand
CTAGTGGTTTTCCCTACTTTCTTCAATTTCAGTCTGAATTTGGCAATAAGGAGTTCATGATCTGAGCCACAGTCAGGTCTCAGTCTTGTTTTTGTTGACTGTATAGAGCTTCTCCAATTATTAAAAAAAAAAAATAGATTGCCTAGTTTTGTCCAGTGAAAGTCTAGAAGCAATGACACTCCAGTAGCAAAGAATGTTCCCTGTACCCAGAACTTGGTTCTCAACACCAGTCTCCACTAAAAGGAACCAGAGCTCCTTGGAGAAATGGAAGATTCTAGGTATGGGTCAGGGAAAAATACAAGAGGAGCCTGGAGCACCTTGTAGTGTCAGAAAGGAAGGATATGTTTGAAAAGGAAAAGGATGGGGCATGTTAAAGAGACGTGGGAGCCAACTGGAAAGAACCAAAGCTAGAACAATTTCAGCACCCAAAAGATTATTAAACCTTTTGGAGAGGAGGCACCAGGGAAGGTAATATATAGGCAGACATTATGTATATATTTCAATCTGGAGGGGATGCACACATGGGTGTACTCACTTTGAAATTCTGTTGAGCTGTATGTTGATGATTTATGCCCATTACTGTATGCATGCTACAATGCAGTAAAAACTGTCCCCAAAATGACACTTAGACAACTTAGATTCTAAGTTGTTGAATAAAAAAAGTGTCCACCATCACAACTAAGAAAAGACAGCAGGGACAAGGGAAAGCTCTTTGTAGAGAAATGCCAATTAATAATTGTAGAAAGCAAGAAAGCACAAGAAAATCAACATTTTGCAGCCACCAGTGCAATTCATCCAGTTGAACTGATCCAAATGGGGAGCATCCTTGGGTGGTAAGACCAT
>NW_011478589.1:14694-15104 GCF_000754665.1 Bison bison bison | reverse complement strand
TCATGAAGGTCTTTTTTATATAATTCTTCTGCATATTCTTGCCACCTCTTCCCTGTCTCCCCCCTCCACCTCTGTAGCTACACACTCCTGCCCAGACAAGCTTCTGGAACCGGGGGTCTCCAGTCACTGGCAAGACCTTTCCTCCTCTCCACCATGCAGCAGCTTCTTGCCCTAAAACATCGCCAATGACCTTCTTGTTAGCTTGAGAGGAGGCTGCCCTCTCTTTTGCTTCTTGGCAGCACTAGACACTCTGCACCCTGGCTGGAGGGGCCTTCCTGGCCTCTGACACCAAGCTCTCCCTGTGGCCTTGCATCTGTGGAGGCGCCTTGGCGTCTGTAGTTTCTCCAGTTGGTGAAGTCCCCCCCAGGTCCAGTGCTCTCCCCTTTCTTCAGTCATGCTCTCTGGGAAGT
>NW_011478589.1:14051-14594 GCF_000754665.1 Bison bison bison | reverse complement strand
GGAAGCTGCAGGTAGCCATCTTCTGATCCTGAGGTAGAGGCCTGGGATGAAGCAGACACTGCAGAGTGCAGAGGGGAGGTAGGAAGAAACTGGGTATTTGGGGAAATCGTTTATCTGCTGCCAATACCCCTGGACTTTTACAAACCAATTCCAATTCGCAAACCAATACCTTTCCTTTATTGCTTAAACCAATATCCTGTAATGGTTAAATCAATGATGGGGAAACCAAAAGCAGCTCAGCTAATAGAGTTCCTTTCAGGTTAAAGTCTCACATGCACCTCTAGTGTGACTGAAAAGGTCAATATAAAATTTCCTGACTGCAAAGAAATGAGAGCGTAGGGAAGTCTATCACATGGGCCCTGCGGCAGTGCATGCCCAGCTCCTGGGTGGAACCATGGACTTCCACCTGCTCTTCAAAGCCTTTGGCCCTCAAGCCACTGTCCGTCCTCCCGACCTGGGGACCCAGCACTTACCCCATGAGGCTCAGGCCAGAGGGTGGCCCAGATGCCCTCCTCCAAGGAGCAGGGGCCTAGATGATCTCTA
>NW_011478589.1:13424-13951 GCF_000754665.1 Bison bison bison | reverse complement strand
GGGCCGGGGCCTCGGCCGTTTTCCGCGCGGTGCTTTCTTCCAGCAACACCTTCTCCAGAGGTTTGACCACTAGGTTGAGCTTGGAATTCGGCCCGATGCTGTAATCGGAGAGTCTTTTCCCATCTGTCAGAGAGAGAGAGAGAGAAACTGATGGAGCTGTGGCCCACGGTCGCACTGCCCACGGCGCTGCGAGGCCTCGGGGAGCCCAGGCGAAGCGCTGCGGTGGCCTCCCGGGGTGGGGGTGGGGGGTCACCTAGCCAGAGCCCCCTCCACCTACACTGCTGCCCGGGCCTGGGCTGGACGCCCCGTCCCCTGGCTTCCCGCGGGTCTCCCCCGGAGTCCCCTCTCCCTGGTTACCTGCCAGGGCCTTGCCCTTGAACAGCAGCCGCTGCTGGCGGACCGGGATGTTCAGCTTCTCGGAGACCAGATGTTTCAGCGTGGACACCAGCTCGTCCTCCGACACCTGTCCCGGCCGAGAAAGGTGGGCGGGGGGTGAGGCCGCGGCCCGCGCGGAGGGCGGCTCTCCC
>NW_011478589.1:12637-13324 GCF_000754665.1 Bison bison bison | reverse complement strand
ATTCCGTCTTTGGGCCACGCTTGGCCTTCACTCAGCATTTGGCCTCAGTTTGTATCTGGGACACAGGGGTAGGATGCCTACAGACTCCTGAACCCAGGCTTTGGAGCTAAAGGAAACTGAGAGAGTCTCAAAAGCAGCCCTCACTGGGCAGAGTCGAATGCTGGGGACCAACGAGGCACAGGGACTTGCCTAGGGTCACTCCTCAGAGCCGGGTGACATCTTAGACTCCCCAGCCCACCTTCCCTTTGAGTGCATACTGGTTGCAGCTTCTAAGGGGGCCCAAGGCTGGCCGTCACCTGACCTCTTGCCAATGCTGGACCTGCCAAGGATGAGGTGACAGGATTGGGCATCAGGGGCTAGCTGCTTCCCCTTCCAGGCCTGGAAAAGGTATTGCTCGAGGGTTTCTCCTCAGTGGGCTAAACCTGGAATGTCCATGGCCACCCCTCAGAACCCATTTGAACGACCCTTTTCTCCCTCTCACCCTGAAGCACTTCTGGAAGCTAGCTGGACTCAGAATCTGGCTCCTTGCCTTGCCCGCTAGGAGCCTCGGCTGTCTCACCTTTTGTGCAACATGTGGGAGCCAATGAGTGGGGCCTGGCACCTAACATGAGCCAGATACAGGTACCCGGGTACCCGCCAGGCAGTATTATGAGTCAAGTTGCAATACAAGAAGACATTTAATGCTAC
>NW_011478589.1:9284-10757 GCF_000754665.1 Bison bison bison | reverse complement strand
AGAGGGCAAAGACAGCAAGGGACCCAAGCTTGCTTCTGTTTTATTGAAATATATTTTCTGGGCAGTGCCCGTCTACAGAATTCAGCATGGCCTCTTTGGCACTGAAAGCTGGAGAATAAAAAACGAGTAAAAAAAATAAGCCTGGGTTTTTTTTTTCTGAGTGCATAGTGCATGAGAACTAAAGGCCTTTGGTACACAAGAATGGTGGGGACAGTTGGTGGAGGTTGGGGGCTAGGGGTGCCTGGTGAAAGCTTGACCCAGGGGGCCTCAGGGAACGGCGCACACGCTGCTATAGATAAAGTGGCCAATTACTAAGGCCAGCATCTCCGAGGTGCCGCTAAGTGCCACAAGGAAAGGGGCCTGGGAGGCGTAGTCAGCCTGGAGGCGGCGGAGGGACAGCTGCAGCATGGCCAAGGCCAGCAGGCTGTTCTGCACCCCAACCTCGATGCTGACAGTCCGCCGCTGTGCCACTGGCAGCTTCAGGCACGTGGCCAGGCCGTAGCCCACCAGGAGGCCGACCAGGGGCACCGTGAAGCCCACCAACACGATGGGCAGCCTGACGCCTGCCAGGATGAAGACCCCCATGCGGTAGGCCAGGAAGAGGCCACCCAGGAGCAGCAAAAAGCTGAAGGGCTTGATGACATGTAGCAGCAGCTGCGAGAACTTGGGGAGCTTGGACTTGATTACCACGCCTGCTGCAATGGGGATGGCAATGAACAGCAGGGTCCCCAGGATCTTGGAAACGGGCACATGGAGTGTTTCATGGATGCTGAGCAGGCGACTGTAGATGGCTGAGGACAGCGGCAGGAAGCCAGTGGCAGCCACCGTTGAGATGAAAGTCATAGAGATGGCCAGAGTGACGTCCCCTCCAAGGAGGAGGCTGAAGAGGTAGCTCCCTCCGCCGCCGGGCGACGAGCAAGTGATGATGAGGCCCAGAGCCAGGGCCTTGGGCAGCATGAAGACCTTAGCCATCAGAAAAGCATAGAAGGGCATGACTAGAAACTGGCCCAGAAGGCCGAGCAGCATGGGCTGGGGGTTCTGCAAGAGCCCCTTCAGCACCTCGAGCTCCACTTTGCACCCAAATGAACACTTATTGACGAAGATAAGAGGCAGGAGCAAGTAGAGGATTGGGTTCTCTGAGAAGTGGACTAGGTCAGTGCCGAGGGTGATGGGGGTATCTTCAGCTGGTGAGACCTTGATGCAGAAATCTCTCCGTTCCTCGATCAGCCTGGGCGGGGCCTCACGGGGGTCCGTGAGCTGGATGTGGAGTGGGGCTATCCCAGGCAGGCCCGAGCGGATGCTTACCACGAAGCTGCCGCCGCTGCCCAAGGCTATAGAACTCACATTCTTGATGGTCAGCACCTCTGGGTCCAGGGAGGTGACCCTCAGCATGGGGCTGGGTCCCGTCCCATTGCCCTGGCCTGGGTACTGGCTTGTGATCACAATGATGCCCTCGCTCTCTTCTGGGAACTC
>NW_011478589.1:7210-9184 GCF_000754665.1 Bison bison bison | reverse complement strand
AGCGGCCCCTGGTCAGAGGCATGGGATGGCCCAGAGCTGGGCTGAGACTGGCACTGGCTGTTCCCCGGGTCCCCCACAGCAGGCTGACAAGCAGCAGGGTGGCTCTGAGCATGCTTTGGGGGCCCGTGCAACCAGTGCCCCCTTCTGGGCCAGGCCACTGCAGGGAGTGGCCTTCACCACTCCTAAACACCATGGCTCCTTCCCAAGGGTGGGGTGCACAGGCCCTCTGTGGCTTAGGAGACCAGCCTTGCTGGTGCTGTTTGGTGGTCCTGAGAAGGGTCCATGGGCGAGGTCTGGTGCTGGGCTGCCTTTCTTGATGGTAGAGCTCTTTCTGAGAAGAGAAGGGACATGGTGGTGGCTGTTGAGGGTGAGCAGCTGTGAGCCCAGGAGCATGACCGAGAAGCCCACTGGTGGGAGACTCAGCAGGGTCCCTTTTTGCAAGCCTGGGGATGGAAAGGGAATGCCTAGTGCTGGCCCTTGAGTGCCATTTGGGTATCCCTTCCCCAGTCACAACTGCCTCAAACTTCCCCAGAAGGGCCAGCGACAGGTATGACTTTGCCTTCAGCCTGCTGATTGGGGCTGATTTCCACAATTCAGAGATGGCCTGACAACAGGGGATCAGCCATGATCAGCCACCAGGGACAGACAGCCCCAATCTTGTCACCACTAGCCTGTGCCGCACTTGCTTTGAGGCACAGTTGCGGCAGTACCACAACCAGGAGGAAATCTCTGCAGGACAACCCAGGGATGCCCAGGAAGCAGGCCCGATGACAGCAAGCCAGCTCACGGCATCTGAGTGTCATCTGACCAGCAGAGAGCAGCCGGCAAAGTGGTGTGGGCAGCGGGTGACCCCGGGGCCAAAGGCCCCATGTGCTGGTGTTCACCACTGCTATGTGAATGGTGGTGCTGTGTGTGGCCATCTGGCCTACCTACCTGCTGACAGGGGCAAGATGTAGGTTCTGGGAGGAAGCAGGTCCCCCTCTCCCCAGGGAAGTTGCCAGAAGGGGCAGCAGAAAGGGATCAGATAGGCCCACGTGTCTACTGAGAGGTTTCTCCCCTTTCTGTCAGAGCTCTCACTCCCCTGGCAGGCCCAAAATTGGAGCTCCTAGAGCCACTGTGCCATCTGAGAGGCTCTGCTCAGAGTTCAGGGACTCCTCTCATGCCCACGTGGACCCCTACCAGAGCCTAGAACTACCCTTGAGGAGTGTTTCTAGAGGGATGGGCTGCCTCAAGGGGAAAGAAGGACGTTTGCCTCTTTCCACTTCTCAATTTGGGCAGCCCACACCCTACTCTCCTGCAGGAACTGGGGCAACCAAGATGAGGACACAGTAATTCTTCATCCTTACTGTTGACTGACTCATGCCTGGCATTGTCCGAGTCTTGGAAGAGGCCCCTGTGTCTCTAGATCCTATCGGGGATAGTCTCATTTGAGACTGGAGAGCAGTGGAAGTAGGTGGTGGAGGGCTGGTTCAGCAGAAGGCTCATCCCTGGGAAAGTCATCCTCTACCACCCTGGGATGCCATAGCCTCTCCTGGCTTGGCATTTGGGTTACTTACCCTGGAGGCCTTGATTCAGCCTTGGGTCCCACCGCTGAAGAGGGAGGCAGGAAAACCAGAGGGAGCAGGAGAAGTACAGTGGAGGGGACTCACAGGGAAGAAACGAAGGCACCTGGGACTGAAGCCACCGGTCTGGTGTGAACCAGTTCAGAAGGCAGAGGAGGTGAATGGCCATGCACCCCGTCGTTCCAGTACCACTGGTGGCTTTGAGTCACTGTGTGGGGGATCTGGCCCAGATCCCACCATTTCTTCTTGAGGTGCCAGGAGAGTTTGGGCAGATACGCCCCAAGACGAGGGAGGGAACCCCGGGTCAGCAGGTTTTCCCACACTGGCCGAGTGTTCAGTGTCGGTGCAGTTGGCAGTGTTGACCCGGGGCTCCTCCCTACCTGGGAGTCCGGAAGTAGTCGGACAGGGCAGA
>NW_011478589.1:4364-6304 GCF_000754665.1 Bison bison bison | reverse complement strand
GGTTTCAAAACTATTTGGGGCCACCAGCAAGGTCCTAAGGTTTCACGGAGAAGGAGTGCAAACACAAGGCATAAGGAAGGGCAAAAAAGTGGTGAAGGTGTAGAACGTGGATGTGAGAAGACAGTGAACAAGTGTAGAATCAAAGGAGCTTTGTATGGTCCCAAAGGTTGCTGGGCAACCGCAGTCAGGGAGTGGGACAATAGCTACCCACTGTTCTGGAAGAACTTCTTGTCAGGGCTGTGATGGAGGCCAGTGGTGCCCAAAGTTGCAGGTTCTTGCCCCAAGAAGGTTTTTAAGACACATCGTAGAGAATGTCCAAAAAGACCTGTAGCATATCTATTTTTATTTATTTTCCCAATAAATAATAACTGTAATCATCTAAATAAAAACCTATTAATTTTAATTTAGCCTTACTTATTGAGAACTGTATTTGTGTATGTGTGTTATAAAGTTCAGATTAGTACATTCATGTGATGTGTAAGCAGATAGACACACATGGTGGGGGTGCACACTCAAGAGGGTTTATGTCAGTGATCAAGAAACATTCAGAGCTGTAGCTCTAGGCTGTTCTTTAGTCTCAGTTAAGACATAAGCCTTTTGTGTGTGTGTGGACTTAGTATCCCAGAAAGTCTGTACTGTCCCTCTCAAATGGGGTTGAGAGGTCCTGATGGAAGCAGGCTGGCACAGGTGAGAGGGCACATGTTAGGTTGAAGACTGCAAGTTTGCAAAGGAGCAGTGGTGCTGTCATTGTCTGAGGATGGGGTAAAAGTGGTCAGAGGGAGAAGGGGGATGGATCAGCTGAACATTGGGGATGGAAAACCTAAACAATGTGTTCACCCTTGAGGAACCCTTCGTTTTTCTATTCCCAACTGGATGAGAATTGGTGTCAGGGGTCAAGGAGAATAAATGTAGTTAGAAGGCTGCTCCCCGTTATCGTTAGTCTCTCCAGCCTTCCCTGAAAAGCCAGAGGGGGCTGGTGGGGTGTCTGATCTGAAGGAATTTGGAGGCCTTCCCTCCAGGAAAAAGGGGTGGCTAAATTAAAATCATGGGGTCACAAATAGTTGGACACGACTTAGTGACTGAACAACAACAACAAAAAAACAAGAATGTTTGTAGTTAGTTTTGAGGATTAATAATTTACCCCAGAAGAAGGAAGGTCTCTATGAGTCAGTCAAGGATATCTAGTTCCAAAGAAGTCATCTGGACCAAGAAAACAGATGGAACACATGATAGTTACAGCTAAAAGAACATCAGGGCACTTCAGATGGGAGACCCACCACCATCTCACTAACAGGGCACAGTGATGACCCTGAGAGGTGGACTTACCTCCTGCTCTCCACGCAGTGGCCTCCAGGAAGACTGTGATAAATAAGCAGGCATGGAAGGCATATTCTATACAAGCATGAATATGGGATGCATTTGGTATTTACTGGGAAATGTGACAACTGGTGTTTTTACAAGCCCAGCTACAGGTTGTGGTGCCTGAGTTTTCTTTAGAGGGCCATCTCTCTTCCACTCTCGGTACACAGGTTTGCATGTAGAGGACCCCAATGCTGGCCTCTGAGGGTGCATGACACAGAGGTAGCCAATCAGAGCCACAAAGATTGAGGCAAAGATAAACCCATAATCCAATCTGGGCCAATGAGAGGTAGTTCCCTAGGGACTGGGAAGATGGGACTTCTTTCTTGCTGGGGTTGCTCCCCCTGCCTGGGAAGTCAGCACATTTGAAAAAGACATGAATACAAAAGAAAGGGGAGCTGACATATGAGAGCCCTGAGGACATAACTGGAGCTGGACTCACCCGTAGGCATTGGGGGTCTGTTACAGGAAAATTCAGCCTCCCTTTGCTATCGTGGCTTTATTTTCACATGTGCCAGTTGAGTTGGGACCCTGGCTCTTGTAACTGTAACTGAGGATGTCTTAACTCCTGAGGGTAGGCC
>NW_011478589.1:3186-4264 GCF_000754665.1 Bison bison bison | reverse complement strand
GGTAGGCCTGGGGGACAAAACCCTGGTGGAGGAGGACCACTGGGTGTAAAAAGACGGCCCTCTACTTTGGGAAGTCTGGCAGGCTGCACACCACCCACTGTCAGCGTCCTGGCCTGTGTTGGGCCATGTTGGGGGTAAAGCTGGCCTGCTGCTTCCATCTGTGTGAATCCAGCATAAGCAATGAAGGTCTGGGGCAGGTCAGCTGGCATAGTGGTTGATAAGAGGCACCTCCCAGCCTTGCAGTTCATCCCTTGACTAAGGTGCATTTCATTTCCGGCGAGTCACTAACTTTGTGGGGCCCTATTTAGCTGGCTTCTAACCTCCCAGCCCCAGGGAAGCTTTCCTAAGTATACCAGGGACCATTTTTCCTCTCTAAACAGGGGTCACAGCAGCACTTGCTCACTGGGGTTGCTGTGACGACTGAGCAGGGAATACATGCAGATGAATCACTGGCCACATGTTGATCCTTGTGGCAGCCCCAATGGATAAATCCAGATCCATCAGACTATTCTCTCTACTTTGGAGGATGTTGGAAATGTCCATAATAGAAGGTTAAAAAAAGATGAATAACATAGATGATACTATAATGGTAAGTACTCAGTTATTGCATCTTCCCTTGTAGCTCACTTGGTAAAGAATCTGCCTGCAATGCAGGAAACCTGGGTTTGATTTCCTGGGTCAGAAAGATTCGCTGGAGAAGGAAATGGCAACCCACTCCAGTATCCTTGCCTGGAGAATCCCATGGACAGAGGAGCCTAGCAGGCTATAGTCCATGGGGTCGGAAGAGTCAGACATGACTTAGTGACTCAACCATCACTTGTTGTTATGAACACTTGTCAAACAGAGTGCACGACACCAAGAGGGAACCCCAAAGTCCACCCTGGGTTTTGGGTGGTGATGATGTTTCAGTGGAGGCTGGGTATAAGGGAACTCTGGACTTTCTGCTCAACTTTGCTGGGAACCTAAAACTCTAAAAAACAAAGTCAATGTAAAAACGAAAACATCTCAAGTTCTTGGCACGGGGTCAGGCTGGTCTTCAGCTCGTGTGATCACCATCTCCCAGGCAAGAAATTCAGGC
>NW_011478589.1:0-2440 GCF_000754665.1 Bison bison bison | reverse complement strand
ACACCAACACCCCTGACTCACCCCGCTGAACACACTTCATCCTATTGGGGGCCACCAGTTTATTAAGAGGTCATGGAGAAGGCAGGCCCTCTGACAAACCACAAGGGCGACCACCTGCCACTCCATCAGGCCGCAACTTCAGCACGCAGCTGGCCCGGCTCCAAGGTGGCCGCCCCTCCCTGGAGGTGGCCAGGTGGCCCAGCACGACAAATCATGCTGGAAACAGGCCTGGCCCATGGAGCTGCGAGGCACTCTGTGATGCAGAGGTTCTGGAAGGTGCCCAAACCTTCTAGGCAGCCACTACCAAACCTGGGGCTGCAGGTGCTTGGGACTCGCCTGGTTGGGGGTTGACTAGGGGAGCAGCTTTCGGAAAAGGAGACAGGTACCTTGGGGTTCCCCCCAGACACAAAGTGCAATGGGTCCGCTGGGCAGCCCCCACTACTGGTCACTGTCTGGTCGCTGGTCACCACCTCAAAGCCCTGACGTGCTGGGCGTGGGGTCGGGGCCTCAGCCCTGTGCTGGCGCCTCGTCAGGGGCTGGGCACACGCAGTCTTGCTCAGTTTCATCTGCGAGCCTGGCCCCTAGCTGGCTGCGGGCCTCCTGGGAATGCAGCCCTCCATTTCCAGCGCCTCGGGCCAGCCTTCATACTTATTGGTGTGCTTGCTATTCTTCATGTGCTGTGGGATAGAAGAAGGCATGGACTCATCCTCAGCCACCGGGGCCAGACAGACCCTCCATCCTCTTGGGCTGGGGTCAACCAAGTGGGCATTCTCTGGGCACCCAGCCCCGTCTGCCAGTGCCTCAGTGTTTTCAGCTAAAGATGGTGGCAGCTGTCCCCTTACAGCTGGAGGGGGTCAGGTTCTCAGAACTCTGGTGGGCCTGGCCCATGCTGGGAAGGGAAGGACGGGGTGTGTCCCAGCCCCCACCTCGCCCACAGGGAGCCCATGAAAGCTGTGCCAAGAGTGAGGCCCAAAGGGACATTTCTTGTCTGGGAGTCAAGCTGCTTTTTTGGCAGCTGGAGCCTTCCAGAAACCACTGGAATGGCCTGTTTGCCTTACCCTGTTGCGGGGAGCAGGGTTTGGGGGCAGGGGGCCTCCCAATGAGGGCAGCTGGGGAGCAGGGTGTACAGGTTAAACTGGGGTCCTGGGTTTGGCAGGGATGGGACATCACTGAGAATCTTTTGGGGGTGCGGGTGGTGCTGTACCACGTGGCATGAGGGGTCTCAGTTCCCTGACCAAGGATAAAACCCATGCCCCTTGCCCCTTGCCCCTGGCAGTGGAAGCATGGAATCTTAACCAAACGACTGACAAGATGTCTGGCAAGCATCTTGAAGATGTATAGCAGGGAGGTGTCTTAACTGTGACTCTTGCTCATGTGAAAGCTTTGCCATTCAAAGGTTCTTTAGGGGGAAATCCAGATAAGAGAGAGAAGATCAAAGTTACTGCCCTCCTCGTGCAGAGCCAGGACCACCGTGGGGTGGGGGGCAGGTGTGCTGGGCAGAATTCAGGGAAGGCTGTGGCATGAACAGAAGGGGACCTTGGAGGATGCAGGCCAGAGGGGCGGGCAGACTGCCCTGGGCCAGGCAGTGGGGGTTCCAGGCTTTGTGTCCATACCTGCTCAAAGGGGCTCTTATTCTGCACACCCTTGGCCCCCACAAACACCCAGCTGTCCCGGAAGGCCAGGTCCTTGACGTTCTTGCTGCCCAGATCACTGAAAAGCTTCCGAGTCTCTTCATTCATCCTGCCGCACAGAAGGAAAAGAGGTGAGCTGTGACCCTAGATGGATGAGGCCTCGGCCGGCCTCGGCCATCACTTACTTGGTGGCTGGGTCGTCGTAGGAAGCCACAAACACTAGGGTGCCTTCGTGAAGCGGCCGGATGAACTTCAGCAGGTCGTTGACATCTGGGGGGACAGGTCCCATGGAGCACTGGCCACCTCTGAGCACCCCTCCCTCACCAACCCGTTCTCCAAACGAGGAAATTAAAGCAGGGAGTGAGTGGGCCAGGGATTCATGCCAAGCCAGTCGCCAAATGAGTTTAGGAACCAAATAAGAAGAAATAGAAGAGTTTAGGAAACAAGTAAGGAAAGAAAGAAAAAGGGAAGTCGCTCAGTCATGGCCGACTCTTTGCGACCCCATGGACTGTCGCCCACCAGGTTCCTCCGTCCATGGGATTTCTCCAGGCAAGGGTACTGGAGTGGATTGCCATTTCCCTTATCCAGGGGATCTTCCCGACCTAGGGATTGAACCCAGGTCTCCCACATTGCAGGCAGATGCTTTACCATCTGAGCTACCAGGGAATCCCAGAAAACAAGAAGCCAGGGCCAAAGCCCTGATTGTACACCGGTCCTTCTCCCCACCTTTTCTGAAGGCAAGGGAGCACTTGAGCTGCCCGGGAGAACCTAGAGGGAACAGCGTTCAGGGCAAAGGAGCTGTCATTCCA
>NW_011478588.1:17705-19224 GCF_000754665.1 Bison bison bison | reverse complement strand
ATTAACTAAAATAAATAATCTTTCAAAAGAAAAATAAAGTAGTTATTTAGATACTTTTTGATGTATTCATTTATTTTACCCTTCTCAGCTAAGCTTTATGTTTTTCATCTGCTGCCATGAGAAATTGATAAATATTAGCATAAATGTCTGTACTTATTCTGTGGCATCTTGCCAAATAATTATATATTAAGCACATTTGTTTTATGAAGAAATTAACATTTTTGAGGTTTACTCTGTAAAAATTTTATAACTCACTTCCTTTTGCAATTTTTTGTTGACCAAATATTATTTCAGAAAATGGTACCTTAATCATAAATGACATAATTGCAAGCAAAGTTTCCTATGTGGATTAGTGAACTGGTAGTAGTTTTTGTAGTTAAAATCAATAAAATAATTACAATAACAAGATAATGAAAGTAAAACATATGACACAGTATAAGTATATGTTATTAACAACAACAACAGCTAAAACCTTTTCTGCCTACCAAGAAGTAGCAAAGAATTTAATACTTGTAGGGAAAGAGTAAATTAGCCAAGATGGTGTGGTTAGGCTCTCTCACCCTATGGCCACTTGCTCTTGTCCCATGCTTTGTAAATAACGATTATATAATAGCTGAGATCACTTATATCACTGTGCATGTGCATCACAAGGTACTCTCTTGGTCAAGAGCTAGTTTGTGCTTTAGGGATATATAAGCTCCACCTAGAAAGCAGTAGCAATTACTCCTGCATCATGGTTGTGTCCATTGAGTCAACTATGAGTGAAGAGAATATAGCATGTCTACTGCTACAGCTGTTGTGTCAGCCAGGAGAGAGGTTATATTGTGTTAGGTTATGCTATGGCTGGAATCAAGACTGCAGGGAGAAATATCAATAACCTCAGACATGCAGATGACACCATCCTTATGGTAGAAAGTGAAGCAGAACTAAAGAACCTCTTGATGAAAGTGAAAGAGGAGAGTGAAAAAGTTGGCTTTAAATCTCAACATTCAGAAAACTAAGATCATGGCATCCGGTCCCATCACTTCATGGCAAATAGATGGGAAAACAGTTGAAACAATGGCTAACTTTATTTTTGGGGGCTCCAAAATCACTGCAGATGGTGACTACAGCCATGAAATTAAAACATGCTTACTCCTTGGAAGGAAACATATGACCAACCTAGACAGCATATTAAAAAGCAAAGACTACTTTGCCAACAAAGGTCCGTCTAGTTAAGGCTGTGGTTTTTCCAGTAGTCATGTATGGATGTGAGAGTTGGGCTGTAAAGAAAGTTAAGTGCCAAAGAATTGATGCTTTTGAACAGGGGTGTTGGAAAAGACTCTTGAGAGTCCCTTGGACTGCAAGGAGATCCACCAGTCCATCCTAAAGGAGATTGGTCCTGGGTGTTCATTCGAGGGACTGATGTTGAAGCTGAAACTTCAATACTTTGGCCACCTGATGCAAAGAATTGACTCATTTGAAAAGACCCTGATGCTGGGAAAGATTGAGGATGGGAGGAGAAGGGGATGACAGAGGA
>NW_011478588.1:14318-15425 GCF_000754665.1 Bison bison bison | reverse complement strand
TTGAGGGATGGACAGTAGTCTTTTCTAGACTGTGTTTCTATTGACTTTAGCTGAAAATAATCCACATGTCAAAGTGGAACATCTTGGGGAAGTTTGTTCTAAATCCCTACATTTATCTCTTATGAAATTTCCCTAGAATATTCACAGTTCAGAAGTTAAGCTGGTAGATTGCTCCATTTCATTCAATGGCATTTTAGGCCTAAGAGTAGATCAGTTCAGTTAAAATGCTATTCTTCTCACTTGAGAAGGTAGTGATGCAAATGAGCTCTCGAAATTAGACCTATGGTTCAAGCAACCAGGTATTTAAAAAGAGGCATTTTTATGGAAACTGGGATGACCCAGAGGGATGGGATGGGCAGGGAGGTGGGAGGTAGGTTCAGGATGGGGAACACATGTACACCCGTGGCGGATTCATGTCAATGTATGATAAAACCAGTACAATATTGTAAAATAATTAGCCTCCAAAAATAAATAAATAAATAAAGTGAAAAAAAAATCCATACTAACAACAACAAAAAAAAGTAATGGTTAAAGATTGGAATAAACTATAATCCCAGTTTCTTATTTCTGAAGACAATTAGTTGAGAAAATTTCTAAATGTCTGTCTCAAAGCATCTTCAGATGAGGGCAGGCACTGACAATCTGATACATTTTTTCTGGTTTGCAGTTTGAATGTCCCTGTTGATCTTTCTGAGTGGCCACATAGCAACAGTCATGAAGATTGTCCATACAAGAGCTGTTGTGGTAATTTCTCTGAAATTTATAACAAGCTGTCCAACCTTAGTTTGCATAGCTTCAAAAAAATAATAATATATTTATTTCTTAAGTATTTCAAGTCAGGAAGGTGGAAAAAAATAGAAAAAAATTAGTTTGGAGAGTTGTAGCCAAATATTGGAGGAAACAAGTAGAATTCCAGACCCAGTCCAGTTTGCAAACCTTAAAAGAAAATGGCCAGTTATAGAATCTAATGTCAGTAAAAATATATTAGTGAAAAATAATTTTCCTCTCTAAAATTACCCTCCCCACTGTTTTATTTTTTTTTAACCAAAAAGAGCTAAATCAAGACTAATTGGCTTGCAAAATAAATTGTTTCAATAAGCTGAGTCT
>NW_011478588.1:12379-14218 GCF_000754665.1 Bison bison bison | reverse complement strand
ATCACAACAAATCTTTTAATCTGCTTTGCCAGAGTTTTTTTATGAGAAATTCCAGGTTGAACTTTTAAATGCTTTTAGAGGGCAAGAAGTCAAGCCAAGAACTTGCTATCAGACTTACCTGCAATACCAGTAGATTTGGGTGAATTACTCTTCTCTCAAGGTACCCAAAATTGTCTGCTCTTTTTCTGAAGCCATGCAAGCTAGGATAGAACACTTTATATACATTTCAGAGAAATCACCATAACAACTCATATGTGAATAATCTTCATGCCTGTTGCCATCCAGCCACTCAGTGACCTCCTTACTTACCTGGCAAGGCTGGTGCGAACCCTATAAACAATGTATTAAGCTGTTTTTCCAAAGAGCTTTATTGGCTCCATAAAGTAAATTTTAGTTCCTTTTTAAGCTGTCTGTTCATATCTGAGTCTATGCACATGTCTGTTAAATTTAGTTAGCATTCTAGTTAAAACCTTAGAAATGCAATTGGTTTCCAGTTGTGCCCTGTGGGACAGAAGGGCCTGGTGGGCTAAAGTCCATGGGATTGCAGTCGGACATGACTGAGCACAAACACACACACACATACACACATAAGAAAAACAGATTCTTATTGAACTTATGCAGATAACTATATTATCAAGAAAATAAGAATACTCACTATGAATTTATGAATTTTGGAGATATCAGGTAGGGAGGAAAAGATACATTTTTAAATTCTGCTTACAAAGCTACACTTTGCCATACTACTGTTAAGTCATAGTTAGCTTAATAGGAAAAGTTTCCTGTATATGGAAATTAAAGCATTAAAGAATCAGCAATAATAAGTCATGGAAACTGCAATCACCCTCATCAGTTTATTTAATCCTATATAATTAATTCTTGATCTTGATTTTTTTTTTAATTTTATGGAGCTATCAGCTTCTCCATTGGAGTTCTGTAATTATTGCCCAGTTCAATTTTATGATTTGAAAGGTATCAGAAGCCTAAATTTAAGAGTACTTGTCAAAGTCCTTCTTCTAAGTCTCTCTGGAAATGAAACATATTTATAAAAGTATCAGATAAAATAATAACTGTCTGTAAAAATACTTGAAAATGACCACAGCTAAATAGTTGATGACAGCTAATTATAACACAATTGACAAGGGATTTTGATTATTTCTGTGACATACAATATATTATATCAGTAACTAGAAATATGACAGATAACATTACCTCAAGACATATCAGCAAAATGGATCAGATTTCTGGGAATTTAATATTATTTCTGTAACATTTAAGTTAAAAACATATATACAAACAGACATAATCTAAGAAGATTTTAGCATCACTTATTTGACAGTGTGTCTCATGTAATTTAACATATCAAACAACCCTAATTAGTGTAGCGTTTGTTTGTTTGTTTGTTTTAATAAGGTGAGAGAACACATCTTTTGAGAAGTTTCAGGGGACCTCTGAAAAATCCCTAAGTTAGCTAGAGTTAGAAAAGATTTCATTTAGAATATGATTTTGGAAAGTTTGTAAAAATATAAGAAGTTTTGGATGCTTTACTAATAGGATCACAAATTATTATTTTCATAATAATACTTAATTATCTATTTGTCCAAAGTGGCAGTGAAAGACTTCAAAGGCAAAACAAGAGATTGCATAAACCTTATAATAAATTCATGCAATTTTGACTGATTTGACATAAGTCTTAGTCTCTATCTCTTAGTCTTATATATGTCTTAGTCTCTCTCTCTCTCTCTCCTTGTTTCTCTCTCTCTCACAAAACACATCTCCATATCTTATACCTTCTCTAAACCAAAAACTTGCTTTCCTTGCATACAGTTGTATCTCCTATTA
>NW_011478588.1:11533-12279 GCF_000754665.1 Bison bison bison | reverse complement strand
CAAGCATACACATTTATTTAATACAAGTTTTACATGACACAAGGGTCTCCATTAGAAATGAAGACCCAAAGAGGAGGCAAAACCTACATGTTTTTATATTAGATTGAGGAGGTAAAGAGGAATACTTCTACTCTGTATTGCACTATGTTCAATCACTATTGCTTGACAAAAGGACTGTATCAAAGCTTATATATAAAGTATGACAATCAAAAATATCAAAATCCAGGTTAAGGGTTAACAGTTCCCAAGTCTCAGTTTCCTCCATGTTGTTGCTTCTGGTTAACAGTTCCCAAGTCTCAACTTCCTCCGTGTTGTTGCTTCTGTAATATCCAGCTCATAGTTTACAACCCACATATAGAATCCACTCATCTATTTATGTGTTAATTCATTAGGCAATTCCAGAACTATTTAAGAGATTGTATTGTGCTCAAACTTACTTGCCAGAGAGAAAGTAAACTTTCCTCTACCCTACCCTACCAGGTTCTGGCCAATCTAAGAATTGAATTGACATGAGCTAGATTAACAGAAAAACCAATTTAATTTCATACATGCAGGAATCTCACAGATAGAGGTGTTCAGAGACAGAAAGGTAACATGAGGCATATATACCATCCTAAGCTAAGAAATTGGAGAAGGAAATGGCAACCCACTCCAGTACTCTTGCCTGGAAAATCCCATGGGTGGAGAAGCCTGGTGGGCTGCAGTCCATGGGGTCGCTAAGAATTGAATACGACTGAGTGACTTCA
>NW_011478588.1:7693-10117 GCF_000754665.1 Bison bison bison | reverse complement strand
TCTTGTTCTTGAGGTCAGGAGACATCCCTGACCACACATGAACAGAAAAACCTCTTTGAAGGACAAAGGAGAGTCATATCAAGGGATGTTCTATCCAGATGCCTTTTCGAGAGGATCCATCTTGACTAAGAGATGCTTGTACACATGTGGGAGGCTCCTGAGATATAACAAATATGGACTGTGAACCAGGCAAACAAAAATGATTGGCCAAAGGATAGCCAGAAGAAATGCCCTGTGAAAATAATTCAATCTGCTATGAGATTGCGACTTAGCAACTCTCTCCCTCTCTGAGTCTGCTCGTGTGTCTATCCACACATACTGTACTCTTTTCCTCCTAATATATACTTTACTTGCTTCACTACTTTCTGTCTTTGTGGAAATTATTTTCTACAAAACCAAAGGTTCAGGTCCCTTGTCACTGATCACTGGTCTAGTGTCTAGGATCTAGCACTTTCACCACCATGACCCAGCCTAAATCTTTGAAAAAGACTCAAGCTTCTCCAAGCCATTGCAGGCCAAGGCCACCCGAAATAAATTCTCTCTCTCTCTCTCTCAGTCTCTTTCCTTTCTACTAATTAACCTAATGTTTTTATTAGCGTCTGTAAGACCTGTTAGGGGATGCTGAGAATGTAAGTTCAATAAATCTTCTCAGGATGTTACCCATGCTTCTGACCAACTGGCTATACCTCTTAAAAATCCCAGTCTATTTGACTGACCACACTGATTATAGGCACCTTTCAAATGATGGGGGCAAGAGGGAATATTCTCACTGATCATAAAGTTAAGCTCTCAGGACATAGAACAAGACAAAGAGAAACAGGTGAAGAAAAACAGAAACCATACCTGGAAGGAGATGGATCAATAAAGCCAAATGCTAAGTCTAAGTAAGTAGGCCCATAAATATTTTCTCTTTGTTTCCCAGGTGGCACTAGTGATAAAGAATCTGCCTGCCAATGCTAGAGACCTAAGAGACACAGGCTTAATCCTTGGATTGGGAATATCCCCTGTAGGAGAAAATGGCACCCCACTTCAGTATTCTTGTTGGGAGAATCCCATGCTGGCTACAGTCCATGGGGCCAGAAAAAGTCAGGAACGACTGAGTGTCTAAGCACAATTTAAATTTAGGGGGGAAAAAAAGACTCTTACCACTCTCATTTCCAATAAATTCTGCAGCAGGGAGCCATCCTTGAGACTAGTGTAGCAGGAACTCTTACCTTCTACTAGTGATTGTCAAATATTCCAGGATTTCTCAGTTGCAGTGATCTCAAAGGGACCAGAGTCTTGGCAAGGAAGTTTATCCTCACTGGCTATGCCAACTGTTGGGAAGAAAGAAAACTTTCTTCTACTCTTCTAGTTTGCTCTGGCTAGTCTAAGAATTAAATTGACATGAGACAGATTTACAAGAGAAAACAAAATTTAATTTTGTATGTATAGGAATTCCACATACCTATATGCATGAGATGTTCAGAGATAAGAAAGTAAAATGAGGTATATATGCCATCTTGAGTTAATAAAAAGGATAGGTTTGGGACTTTCAAGGACAGGCAGACCATTCACAGGACAATAAAAGAGCAGATGTTTGGTAACTATATATTTGTCCTGCCATACAGATGAGACCACTTAGATAAAATTTATCTATGGTAATAAATCTTTTTCTGGGAAAAATCTCCAATTTAAATTATTATAGATAATTAAGGGATAATTAAGGTTGGATGGCATCATCAACTCAGTGGACATGGGTTTGGGTGGACTCTGGGAGTTGGTGATGGACAGGGAGGCCTGGTGTGCTGCAGTTCATGGGGTCGCAAAGAGTCGGACATGACTGATCAACTGAACTGAACTGAAGGGAGGACCAATTGTTTTCCTTAAGTCCATAGTGTCTTGATTGCCTTAGCTCAAAATAATCCACTTGCCAGAATGGTACACCTTAGGGAGGACACTGGCTTGTGTATATTTGAGAATTGTCCATGAGAACCTAAAATCAACTAGTCTTTACAAAGATCTTTATAATTGCACTTAGTGGAACTAGAAGAAAATAAGAAACATTTTTTTTTCTCTCAATATTTACATGTAATCATATTCAACAACATCTTCTTTCTGACACCATTAGACAACTCTATGGTTTCCTCAGCATAACTGGCTACTGCCAAATTTGGATTCCTGGATATGGAGAGCTGGTTCAACCTTTATATAAATTACTAAAAGAGACTCAACAATCAGGACAGAAGGTATTGAAATGGAAACCGGGAGAAATACATGCGTTTGAAGTTTTACAACAGGCTCTTCTTCAGGCTCCTACTCTCAGTCTGCCTACAGGAGAGTGATATACTTTGTAACAGAGAGATAAGTAATAGTGCTGGGAGTCCTAAATCAGCCCAAAGGAAGCTTACAGAAACCTGTTACTTATTTAAGCAAAGAACTTGT
>NW_011478588.1:6734-7593 GCF_000754665.1 Bison bison bison | reverse complement strand
TAAAGATATTTCTTTATTAATTATACCAAAAAACTTTAACTAGCTTTTATTACAGAAAATTATCTTAGATTATGTAAAATAAAAAAGAAAAACACGGGTTAATTTCTACCATATTTTTGAAGGTATACTCAATTTATATAGTGCTTGTTTGCTTTCAAGCTAATTAAATAGAATTTTTATACTAAATTTTGATAAACCATCTAAAAGTAGAATACCTTATCTATAACATACATACATAGACATACAGTTAGATATTAGAGACCTTATATCTTTTGCTTTAATTTTTTTCTTGAACCAGATTTTTGGGCAAGGGTATTTCTATAGAAGTTTGTATTTATAAAACGTCCCCTTTCCCTATATTTTTCCTTCATTCTTAGAAATTGCAGATAGTGTAGATAAGAGTTTCTGGAGAAAAACCCCTACAAATGGAGATTCTCTTTATAACTGTAAATTTGCCTTTTAAAAGAATAACTTCTACATATGCATGGCCAATAGGCACACAAAAACATGCCCAGTATTGCTAATTATTAGAGAAATACAAATCAAAAGTACCATGAGGTATTATCTCATACCAGTCAGAATAGCCTTCATTAAGAAGCCTACAATTAATAAGTGCTGAAGACGGGGTAGTGAAAAGGGAACCCTTCTACACAATTGGTGTGAATATAAATTGGTGTAGCCACTGTAGAAAACTGTGGAGGTTCCTTTAAAACACTGAAAATAGAGTTACCATAAGATGCAACCATCCCACTCCTGTGCATAAATCCACAGGAAATTCTAATTTGAAAAGATACATGCGTGTCAGTGTTCATAGTAGCATTATTTACAATAGCCAAAACATAGAAACAACCTAAATGTT
>NW_011478588.1:3656-4119 GCF_000754665.1 Bison bison bison | reverse complement strand
ATCTTGCAGCTATTCTATTGCAATCATGATAGAAGATGCTTTAAAACTCTCCTTTGGGGGCAAACTAACTATTTTTACCAGCCACCAAGTAAAACAAATCCTAAATGGGAGAGGCCATTTATGGATGTCTAATCAAAGAATCCTCAGATATCAAGTAGTGCTGATGGAAAATCCAGGCCTCACTATATTCCCTTGTGAGGTTCTTAACCCAGCCACCCTCCTTCCTACCCCTGAGGGCTCTCTCCCCTTTCACTCTTGTCTAGAAACCTTGGACCACTGGACAAAGCCCTGAGAGAGATTGTCAGAACGTCCTCTGACCAATCCTGAGGAAATCTGGTACACTGATGGAAGCAGCTTTGTCTTCGATGGAAAAAGAAGAGCTGGCTATGCAGTAGTCTCCAATTCTGAGACAATAGAGGCTAAACCTCTGCCACCAGGTACTTCAGCCCAATTACCTGAGCTC
>NW_011478588.1:3105-3556 GCF_000754665.1 Bison bison bison | reverse complement strand
GAGGACAAAATTAACCCCCAGGTGTGGGACCAGGGGACTCCTGGACGAGCCCACCAAACTGAACCGGCCATCATTGTCCTCTGAGATCCCACTCGGTTTCCTAACCGGAAACAATATCCCCTCAAAAGAGAGGCTTGGGAGGGACTACAGCCTTTAATAAATAAATTCCTTGCTTGTGGGCTATTGGTCCCTACCAATTCGCCATGTAACACCCCAATCCTCTCAGTAAAGAAAAAGGACATAACCTGGAGAATGGTTCAAGATCTCCAGATGATAAATGAAGCTGTAACCCCCTCCATCCCACAGTACCCAATCCCTATGTAATCTTGGGAGAAATCCTACCCAGTGCCAAGTGGTTTACAGTCTTGGATCTCAAAGATGCATTTTTTTGCATACCACTGGCTAAAAAATCCCAATATCTTTTGCCTTTGAGTGGGAGGCCCCAAGAAGA
>NW_011478588.1:0-241 GCF_000754665.1 Bison bison bison | reverse complement strand
GATTACACACGGGTCCAGGAGGCTGTCCTCTGATTGGGTATAAGGAATCCTCCAGTTGCCCTCCCCCACGACTCAAAAACAATTGCAAGCTTTCCTTGGGCTAACTGGGTATTGCAGAATCTGTATAGCCAACTATGGTCTAATTGCCCAGCCCTTATATGAAAGCTTAAAGGGAAGAGATGATTCAATCCCACTGATGTGGGGAACTCTTCAAAAGAAGGCAGAGGCTACACTAAAACAG
>NW_011478587.1:14824-16513 GCF_000754665.1 Bison bison bison | reverse complement strand
CCCTTCGAGCCTATGGCAAAGGGCACTCATTCCAGAGCCCGCTCCATTCTCAGATACCTTTGCTCCAGAGCAGAGGGCTCCTGGAACAACAGGAGTAGGAAACTAACGGAAATCAAATTCTCTATTATGTGCCAGCCATGTGCTGGGTGCTATGCTTACTCAATCTCTCTCAATCCTTATACCAGTTCAGAGGTACGTATTAGCAGCCAGTTTCCAGAGGAAGAAACCGAGAACCCGAGAAGTCACAGAGCTTGCCCAGGGCAAGTCTGGAAGTGGGGTTGCTGACATTCTGGAAGCAGGTCTGCCTGAGTCCAGAGTCCATGTTCTCCGGCCTTACACTCCCGCCTCCCTGTGGAGGTCACGGAGGCTTCTGTCGATCACCCATCCCTCCTCCTGGCATGCTCACCCTCTCTCTGAATGTCCCTAGGGTCTCAAGGATCTGGTGAGCTGAATGAATGACCTTGCCTTGCTGAAGAGCACAGAAGACCCCAGAACTGTGAAGGCCTCACTGAGGAGCTGTCCACCACATCTCTCTCTGTCTCTCTGTCTGTCTATCTGCCTGCCTTTCTCGTTAACACCATATTACTTAACCTGGAGAAAAGAACTTAGAGGACATTGGGAGGAATGAGATACAATCACTATTTTCTATTATATATGATCAGAATGACTTGATGTGGCCCCTGAAGGCCAAGAGGATGGGTCATCAGGACTCAGTTCAGGAACGAGAATGTGGGGAGAGGAAAGGAGAGGCTGGGAAGGGGAGTAACATCAGTTGGACACTAACGACGTTCAACACTCATGTCCTGTGAACATGTAGGACACATCCTCCACCTTATTTCATTGAATCTTCACAAGTCTGTGAAGATTTCACCACCCCAATTTCATGTATGAAGAAACTGAGGCTCAGAGAGTCAGGTACCTCTCCCCAGTTTACCCAGATAATAAGTAGCATACCTGGCATCTGAAACTAGAGTCCTACCTCCAATACCCTGCTTCTTCTCCCTGCTCCCTTTCAACAGAAGGAAGTGCTGGCTCATAATTAGGGCTTGAAATAATAACGAGGTTGAGAGGTAATGAGCCTCTTGTCACTGAAGGTATTCAATCAGAGGCTGAAGGGTTCCTGGAATGAGGGTAGGAAGTTTGGACAAGCTAACCCCCAACTCTGAGTTTCTCAGAGGACAGGATTCTTAGTGTCTGCAAGGCACTGTATTAGGAGTCGGGGAAGGAGATGTGGCTGGGGTACTCACACTCCACACGGTATTTCTCCATCTCCTGCACCTCAGCGATGGATTCTCGGAGGTCAGATGTGAAGCGCAGCCGATCCTGGAGGCTGGGGGCATTGAAGATGATGAGGACTTTGCGCTCCCCACCAGGTACTGCAGACAGCAACTTGATCCCAAACTGGTAATCTGTGGGGAAGGGGAAGGTCAGGCACCTCTGTCTGAGGCAAGGTGGCTCATATGTGAAATAACTTTTCTCATGTCCATCTCTGACCCCGCCTCTTCTCTGCATGAGCATCGTCAGCGGGCCCCCTTTGCTCCAAAGCCCCCAGACTCCTGGTAGTCATGGTACTCCCTATGCCTCAGGACGGAAAGGCAGGCTGAACTCCGGCTGTTCTCTAGAACCCCTTCCTTCACCCCTCTGGCTCTACTCACATTGCTTCTGCTGCCCAGAAGCCACCCATCAAAG
>NW_011478587.1:10557-12469 GCF_000754665.1 Bison bison bison | reverse complement strand
TCCAAGGACAGAGACCATAATTTATTCGTACCTGTGTCCCCAGTGCCAACTGAAATGCTAGGCTCAGTGGAAAGGCATCTGTAAGTGTTTGTTGACTAAAAGACTAGAGTGTGTTTGTGGCTTCGGTCATCAGCTAACTATTATCTTGACTGCTCACTTGGGTGGACCAGCCAAACCAGAGGTGAGAAGCATTTTAATATTTACACAGCATCCACGATGTGCCTTGCCATGCGCCAGATCCATTCCCACAGAGCATCCCACTCAAGCTGCCCCACCACTCCTGAGGAATGCATCACCACCCACTCCATTCGGCAGTTGAGGGGAGCCTGGGGCTCAGAGGGGCATGGACTCACCTCCCCAACCTTGTTCCTTCTTTAGCCTCCCAAGGCGCTTACCGGTTTCTTGCCTACAATCATGCGCTCCACAGCCTGCACTTGGGACACGTGGTCATCATTGGTCCGCAGTTCGCGTCCCTGGATGCGCTGGTAAATGCCCACTAGGAGGTCTCGGGGGATGTCTTCACCATTGTCAACCCCTGGTGGAGGGAATACATAGGAATATATAGTATACATGTGGGGAATGGGTGGCAGGGATTCTCCACAACCCTCCACACCCAGGTGTGGGCCATAACGATGGCCAGGACTGGAGGGAACAGCCGCCCTTGGCCCCTTGGCCAGGATCAGGCCAGGAGAGTCAGTTGCTTTCTTCCCCAGGACAGGAATTTTGTCTAACAACTCAGAGAACAGTGTGATTAAAACAATGACACTTTTTTTGGGCCTTTCTAATTAACAAAAATAATGTTAAATGATAATATCCAGTGTTAGGAAGAGTTCAGGGAAGCAGGCATATGTACTAACATGACTGTTTTGGAAGGTAATTTGGCAAGCCTAACTATTCAGTGATTCCTCTTCTAGGAACCCACTGTAAGGAATTACTCAGAAATATGTGCAAAGATATATGTATAAGTACAGCTTATGATAAAATTTTCAAACAATCTAAGTTCTAACAGCCAAGGAATACTGAAGTAAAACTGAATATATCCATTTCATAAAATAATTTATAGCTGTTAAAAATTTGATATTTATTTTAAAAAATCATAAGAAAATTCCTATAGCAAGTGAAAAAAAAAGCAAGATAATAAATTGCTTGTACAACCTGATCTTAACTGTATAGTTATACTTGTTGCTGTTGTTTAGTCACTAAGTCAAATAAATGGAGAGATATTCCATTTTCATGAATTGTTGTTGCTGTTACTGTTTATTCTCTAAGTTGTGTCTCATTCTTTCACAACCCCATGGACTGTAGCCCACCAGGTTCCTCTGTCCGTGGGGTTCTCCAGGCAAGAATACTGGAGTGTGTTGCCAGTTCCTTCTCCAGATGATCTTCCCAACTCAGTGATCAAACCCGCATCTCCTGCATTACAGGCAGATTCTTTACCACTGAGCCACTGGGGGAGCCCATAGTTACATGTGCATAGGAAAAAAAGACTAGAATACACCAAAATATCAACCATGGTTGACTCTAGGGGACAGAATTTTGGATGGTTAAAATTTTTAATAACGTCTATGTTTCTAAAATTTTTGGAATGAACAGGAATTCATTTCATTTGCTTATTTATTTAATAATTTGAGGGTAAAGATATACACATATACAATATATGTGTATTGTACAATATATGTACATATATAAATATATACATTGTACACATACAATATATGTACATACATAATATATACATTGTACATATACAATATATATGTACACATATAAAATATGTACATGTGTGTATATGTATACACATGTACATATACACACATATATACATACACACAGACAAGGAGGGGAGAGGGAGAATGGATGAAATGAGTGAACGAACGAATGAATGACTAATGGCAGGCTCCCGGGAGAGGGC
>NW_011478587.1:8456-10457 GCF_000754665.1 Bison bison bison | reverse complement strand
GGAAGCCTCTTTTAATACCGCACATAGAGTCCCCCTCCCACCATTTTCTGAGCTTCTAGAGTGCTGGTTCAGTGCCTTTCACCATTAGGCTTGAGGAAAGTGCTATGAGTGTGTGATTGCTGGACTGGAAACACCAAGAGGAGTCTGATTCTTGTCTATCTTGCCCACCTGGGCCAGACCCAGCGCACATTGGAAATCTTCAATAAACCAATGTGTAGAGTTAATGAGTCTTCTTTTCAACAACCCAATGTCTTTATCAAGTACTCGGGTGTTCTAGACTCAGCTAACATGAGTTGGAAACATCTCAGACCATCTGCAAGTGGCATTTAAAAGCACATTATTTGATTTCAGGATGGTTACGGTACACGCTTATGCAAAGCATCTTTTTAGCCCTTTGGATTGTGAGAGAACAAGGACTGAGTCTCCCTCATCTCTGGGAACCCAGTGCCTAGTATGGGGCTGGGCACCCACAGTGCACGATGGATGGTGAAACATTTACTCAATACCCATGTGGGCGAACCCCTCCTCTGGGTTAGGCTAGTCCACATCTGATGTGTTATTTCACCCCCATGACAACCCTGAGCTGGGGATTAGCTCCACCTCACAGAAGAGGAAATAAAAGCTCAGAGAGGGCACTGGAGGAGCTTCATCTAAAGTAGCAATTCTCAACTAGAGGTGACTTTGCCCCCTAGAGGACATTTTTAGTTTGAGTGCTACTGCTATCTAGGAGGTAGAAACCAGGGGTGCCGCTAAATATGCTACAATGCACAGGACAGCTCTCACAACAGAGTATCCCACATCCGCCCCAGATGTCAATAGTCCCGAGGCTGAGAGACCTGCTCTAAAGGACAGAACATCAAGGGAGGACAGGTCACTGTCCTCAAATCCCTGAGCAGCTGTCTAAGAGCAGCTCTCTGGGATCCCAAGGGTTGAGTCAAGATTATTGGAGGAAACTCATTGGGAGACAGATTCTAGCAGTCAGAGCTGTCCGAACAGAAAACTGGCTCCCTTGGAGGAAGGCAGCCTTCTGTGCTGCACTCATGCAAGCAGAGGACCATGCGGGAATCTGGCTCTTGCCTGGGATAAGAGGTTGGGCAGGACCCTGAACTTCCCTTCCCATCTGCAGAGTCCTAAGAGTCCCAGTTCTAAAAGACATATGTCTACACTGGTGACGAGCTCGGTTTTAAGAATTACTTCAAGCATCCCAACCACCAACCTACTGGGCTATTAAGGTGGGCATGGACTTTTTCTACCACTTCCCAGATTGTAAGCCTGTTATCTGCCCTGGTCCTCACCTTTTCTGTCCGCCTGTGGCTGTCACTACCTCCAAATGGATCCTCCAAATGGTGAAGTAAAGGAGGGGCAGAGGCACCCAGATCACATGGCAGAGCTACTTACCCACCATGCCTCCACCCACCAATGTTAATGGTTTACACCCCACCCAGAGTCCAAGCTCACCACTTCCCTCCTTCTCCTCCCCTCAATGTGCATACCACAAGGAGATCGTTGAAGAGGAAGACCTCCCGCTGGTGCAACCCTAGCCTCTGTGGGCGGTTTGGATCTGGCACCTCATAGAGCTGGCAGCAGCAAACCAGTCGACGGTGAGGAAGAGATAGGACCTAGATAGGCATGAAGAAATAGGTGTGCGCAAGGCCAGCCCACCAGCTTCAGGCATCTTAACATTAACTGCAAGAGTAAGTTCACTTCTGGTATATATCACTGTCACTCCGATACAAGGAATCTAAGCAACTAAGCCTAGGCTTATCTTTGTCCCTGCAGCTCCCTCTGTCTGGAATGCTTTCCTTGCTCAGCTCCCTATGGCCACATTCTACCATTCCTCCAAACCCCAGTTCCAGTGTTCCCTTTTCTAAAAAGCCATTCCTAATCTCACTGGGCTGAAAATGACCTCTCCCTCCCATGTGCTGCCCCTAAATTAACCTAACTATAAGGTGGAGGTATTGAGTTTTTGTCTGACACCTCCCCACCCTGGTCTGTGCTTCC
>NW_011478587.1:6353-7112 GCF_000754665.1 Bison bison bison | reverse complement strand
GGAGCCACATTCCAGTTGAAAGAAAACTAAGATCTGATGAGAGCCTGTTCTGTGCCAGGAGCTTTGATATTCTCCATAGGCACTGAGGAGTCCTGGGAGAAAGCCTGAGCTCCAGGTTAAGTCCTTCTCTTCGAGTCACAGACCCTCGGAGTAGGAAAGTAGTAAAAAGATTACTTTTTCCACATCCCACTCAGGAGGCACCACCAAGCCTCTGAGTGTTTCTATAGATCAGTTGCTCCCTACTTTGCATATCTGGGTCTGAGCTATCCCATATTCAGAATCCCAGAGCCTTAGGGCCTCATGAGGCTAGAATTTGGGAGACTTTGGTGCCACAGATGGAGTCTCAGATCCATTACTTACCATGCATGAATTGGAACAATTCCCTTTAGTTCTCCAAGCCTCAGTTCCTTCTCTATAAAATAGGGACACAACTACCCACTTTGCTGAGTTATCATGAGAACTAAATACAGATGGCCATGTCTAATAGGCTATAAAGATGTAAGGCATTTGTTTTCTAATCAAATGTCACACTCGTATTCCACTGCTAAGCACCTGGCACAAGACCAGGTACCTAGAAAGAACTCAGTCCTGGTCACTGACTAGTCCAGCACAGCACCCTGCCCCCAACACCTCAAACATCCATAGACTGCTAGTTAGTTGGTAGAAACACTGAAGCCCAAGGAAGGGACACATCTTGCTCAGGGCTACCCAGTGAGTCTGGCCCAAGTCTCCTGTTTCTGAGAGCAGGGTTCTTCATAT
>NW_011478587.1:3640-6253 GCF_000754665.1 Bison bison bison | reverse complement strand
GCACAAACTAGGAGCCCTCTTGGGGCAGGGACTGTGGCAGATGCCCCTCCATGGTCCTTAGCACCTATCATAGGGACTGGCACACATGAGGCACTCAGTGTCAACTGCCTGGCTGGCTGATTGATGAATGAATAAATGAATGCTGAGTGGAGGAAAGGGCACCTAAAATAAATAAGTCTTTATGGGCAAACAAGGGAGGGAAACGGAGTGATGAGTGAATTAGTGTAAGTTCCATAAAAGTCATGGATTTTACCTCCCGTTCAGGATCTCCTGTTTAGTCAATATTCAGTGTGAGAATGAATGTTCAGACAAATGACCATTTGAGTGATTTAATAAGTAAATGCTGTGGGAACATCTAGCCTTGGCAGAAAGTGAGGTTAAATTTTCAGGGAGCAGATGTGATCTCCCTCTTCTTCCCACCCCCGCCACCTGGCCCACTTTCCTTTCCCAGGTGAAAGACAAGAAAAGCTGATGGGAAGCTCTGGGGTCACCTCTCAGGTTCTTGATGAAGTCATCTAGTTTCATCTTGCGTTCAGCCTTGACGCTGGGACTGTACATGTCAGTATTGAGGAGGATGATGGCAAAAGCAAGGATGAAAATGGTGTCTGGATTCCGGAACTGGCGCACGAGGGCTGGGTTACACACACAGTACCGCTGGCTGCAGGGCAGGAGGGGTCAAGACCAGGGTCAGGCACCAGTAATCTCCACCTACCCACCATCCTCCCATCTGGCACCACCAATTCTCTCCTCCAAGACATATTCCCAAACCCTTTGGGTCTCTCCTCTTTCTTCAGACTTTCCTCAAGATTAGCATGTAAAAATCACAACCTTTCATGGAGCTTTGCCTGGGGATTTATGTATGTCATCTCCTATAATCCCATTATAGTTTTGCAGCCCCATTTTACAGATGAAGTGACTGAAGCCCAAAGTGGCCTTCAGTGTTTAGGATAAAAGAGTTGATAAACGGTGAAACCAGGGTGAAAATCCAGATCTTTCTGACTACAAAGCAAATCCTCCCATGTCAGAAAACAAGTTCCCAGTATTTCTATTTCTCTTCTAAATACCCCAAAGTGGTGGAGTCAGGGCTTATAACCAGGTCTTATGCCTGATCCCTGCAGCATTCATGGAGGAAGATAATAGTTAAGAGCATGGGTCATGGACTCAGACACACGAGCTGAAATTCTGGTTCCACTGCTTATTCACCATATGACTCTGGGCAAGTTACTCAGCCTCTCTAAACTTCTGATTTCTCATCTGCAAAATGAGAATAATAAGAGAAGCACCTACCTCACCAGGTTGTTGGGAATATTCACTGAAATAACCATGTAAAGTGTCCAGCTGAGTAACCCAATCAATACCTGATGAGTATGGTATCGGCTTAGGGAACATGAGTTGTTGCTGATGCTGTTGTCACTTATTAGATGCCCATGTCCCAGATGCTAAGCTGGATACTTTAGGCACATTACCTCTGATCATCCAACTGCCTTGCAATATAGGATTTATAATTTCCAATTTCTAGTTCAGAAAGTATGAGGCTCAGAGAGATGACTCATAGACCCATCCTACACTGCCCCCCAAAGCAGAGAAAGGCAGCTTTAGTACTGGGAAGTGGGCACACCTGAAGGCTTCGATGAGTCGTTCCACTTTCTGGGCCTCACCCTGAACCCGGATGTGGGATTGGAACTTCCGGAGCGCGTCATCCAAATCCATGGAGGAGAAGTCCATTTCATCCACCACACAGCTGAGGAGCAGAGAAGGGGGTGTGGCACTCTCAATTCCTCTGCAAAGAACCTCTGACCCACCCTGACCTGCTCCAATGAACCAAATCCCCCACTGATAGACTTCCAAAATCTGAACCTGTGGCCCAAGCAAGTACTTCTGAGGATGAAAGTGGAAGTCGCTCAGTCGTGTCTGACTCTTTGCGACCCCATGGAGTATACATACATGGAATTCTCCAGGCCAGAATATTGGAGTGGGTAGCTGTCCCCTTCTCCAGGGGATCTTCCCAACCCAAGGATCGAACCCAGGTCTCCCACACTGCAGGCAGATTCTTTACCAGCTGAGCCACCAGGGAAGCCCAAATGAGGATAGAATGTTTGAAATGGAACCCATCTCAGAAAATCCAGGCAAGACACATGGTTGCTAAGGGTCTGTTCCATCAACCCATTGATATCAGGGATGGGAAAACTGAGGCTCAAAGCAGGTCTTGCCTGGGGCCACCCAGAAGATGTTAGGACTAACACCAAGAGAGATCAGATCTCTTTAGGGCGGAGAGGTATGGGAGCAGGAAGGTCTATTCATCCTGTTTTGCAAAGTTTATCCCCCTCCTGCCCTCCTTTTCCAGGAACCCCTGGCCTAGTCTGTCCCAGCCTGGGGTCCTCACTCCAACACGTCTCTGTTGAACTGCTTCTGCCGGTTCCCTAGGAATTCCCCTATCATCTGCCGGCTCAGGCCTTTCCGTTCCAGGATGAAGTGAGCCACTCCCACCGGCGTGTCTGACAGGAAGCCCCGCTCAATCAGATACTGGATACCCTTCTCTGGCTTCCTGCAGAAAGAGGGGAGAAAGATGAGATGACAGTCCTCCTGGAACTCTGCCCCCTGCCCTATATCTTG
>NW_011478587.1:1012-1575 GCF_000754665.1 Bison bison bison | reverse complement strand
CTGCAGGACATAACTCCCAGGGAGCCATTGTGAGCTCACAGGAGCTGGAACTTATGCCCACAAGTTCCATTCTCAGACATCCCAATACCTTCTTCATGTCCATATAGACCCAAGCCAAATGCCGCCTCCTCACTAATCCCAAGCCACATTCCTGCCTCTGCCTTCCCTTAGGGTAAACCAAAATCCCAGCTGCCTCTGGGCTCCTGGAGCCCTCTGTCTGGTTCTCTCTTAGGAAATCCATGACATTTAGCCTTGAGAATCTGGACCAAAGCTGGCCTCATTCTGGTATCTAGCTTCCCAACTGGTCCCTAATGATCCCCGCCTCCTGCTATTCACACCCTCATGTACCATAGTGTCCCAGGGTTGGTCTGTGGGACTGGCAGCATCTGGCAAATGTGATGGGATGTCACTTCTGAGATTAGGTTAGGAAAGACTGCAGCTTCTATCCTGAGTACTCTCACTCGCTTGTGCTCCCTCTCTCAGATCCTTCACTCTGGGGGAAGCCACACCGTGAGCAGTCCTATAGAGAGGCCCATGTGGTAAGGCCCTGAATCCTCCTGCCA
>NW_011478587.1:0-912 GCF_000754665.1 Bison bison bison | reverse complement strand
GCCCTGCGGCTCAGGAAGGAGCCCCCATACTTCCTCTCCAGCATTTCCACCTGGCAGGGGAAGGTGGAGGGGAACAAAGTCAGAAACTTACGACAGCCTCCTCATCTCCCTGGGCCTCAGGCATACCACCTACCGAGTCATAGCTAACTGCTTACAGCTGCCTGGATGCACCAGGCTGGGGTCTGGGTGGTGTTCTTACTTTATTATCAGATAGCACATGTCACACGGGACTGAATTGTGGTTTTCTTTCTTTTTTTTTTTTTATTTACAAAAAGTAGATGTTCACTATTTAAAGAGAAAAGAAACAGAGAAGCTAAAACAGGAAAGAAAGGAAGACATCAATTGAAGGCAAGAAGGAGAAAGAAGAGGGAGAAAGAGAGAGGAAGGAAGGGAAAAAAGGGAAGGAGGGAAGGCAGGGAGGAAGGAAAGAAAGTTGCTTCACCTAAATTCCCAACACCTAGGCATAATCACAATTACATTTTGGGATATATCCTTCCAGTTTTTTTACTTCTGTACATAGTATTTTGTGCCCCCCTTTTGGCTAAACAATATCTTGTGTGATACATGTGATATACTGGAAAACAGTGTTCTGAATTTGTCAACTTACATGTGTGCTTCTCCCCTTACACTGAGATTATTGAGGACTTGGTCTTTTATCTACACATCTCCAGTGTCCAGCATGGAGCTCACTAAATGTTTGCTGAGTGAATACAAGACTCAGTGGATGGATGGTGAATGGGTCAATGAGGTCCCAGTCAGGTGAAGGGTTCCTCTTCCATTCCAGTCTCACCATCCCTCCCTGGACACCACCTTCGAGCACCATATTCCAATCTCTTCCCTGGTCCTCTCACCCCCCCATCCCCACCAGCACCCCCACCCGCGACCAGAGCATTTCTTGGGTACCTTCTTGTC
>NW_011478586.1:21984-23023 GCF_000754665.1 Bison bison bison | reverse complement strand
CTGGATTTAGAAAAGGCAGAGGAACCAGAGATCAAATTGCCAATATTTATTGGATAATAGAGAAAGCAAGGGAATTCCAGAAAAACATCTACTTCGGCTTCACTGATTACACTAAATCTTTTGACTGCGTGGATCACAAAAAGCTATGGAAAATTCTTAAAGAGTTGGGAATACCAGACCACCTTACCTGTCTCATGAGACACCTGTATGCAGGTTAAGAAGCAACAGAACTGGGCATGGAACAATGGACCAGTTCCAAATTGGGAAAGGAGTATGACAAGGCTGTATATTGTCACTGTGTTTATTTAACTTATATGTAGAGTAAATCATGCAAAATGCCAGGCTGAATGAAGCACAAGCTGGAATCAAGATTGCTGGGAGAAATACCAGCAATCTCAGATATGCAGATGATACCACTCTAATGACAGAAAGCAAAGAGGAACTAAGAAGCCTCTTGATGAGAGTGAAAGAGGGGAGTGAGAAAGCTGGCTAAAACTCAACATTCAAAAAACTAAGATCATGGCATCTGGTCCCATCACTTCATGGCAAATGGAAGGGGAAAAACTGGAAACAGTGACAGATTTTATTTTTTTGAGCTCCAAAACCACTGTGCATGGTGACTGCAGTCATGAAATTAAAAGATCCTTGCTCCTGGGAAGGAAAGCTATGATAGACAGTGTATTAAAAAGCAGAGACATCGCTTTGCCTACAAAGGTCCGTATAGTCAAAGCTATGATTTTTCCAGTAGTCATGTATGGATGTGAGAGCTAGACCATAAAGAAGGCTGAGAACCGAAGTATTGATGCTTTTGAATTGTGGTGCTGGAGAAGACTCTCAAGAGTCTCTTGGACTCAAGGGATGCAAGGAAATCAAACCAGTCTATCCTAAAGGAAATCAACCCTGAATATTCGTTGGAAGGACTGATGCTGAAGCTGAAGCTCCAATACTTTGTCCACCTGATGTGAAGAGCTGATTCATTGGAAAAGTCCCTGATGCTGGGAAAGATTAAAGGCCAAAGGAGAAGGGCGGCAGAGGATGA
>NW_011478586.1:16168-19738 GCF_000754665.1 Bison bison bison | reverse complement strand
CTAAGTCACATCAATTGTGTCCGACTCTGTGCGACCCCATAGACAGCAGCCCACCAGGCTCCCCCATCCCTGGGATTCTCCAGGCAAGGACACTGGAGTGGGTTGCCATTTCCTTCTCCAATGCATGAAAGTGAAAAGTGAAAGTGAAGTCGCTCAGTCATGTCCGACTCTTAGTGACCCCATGGACTGCAGTGCACCAGGCCCCTCTGTCCATGGGATTTTCCAGGCAAGAGTACTGGAGTGGGGTGCCATTGCCTTCTCCGAAATGAGGTACATTCAACCTCAAAAGAAAGGAGCTGAAGCCAACAATGCTGGGCACTGCCCTCTCAATATGATACCCAACTTGTTTGCTTTCTTTTATTGAACTCTTTCAGGTTTATATGGTAACATCCAAAAAGGGTTTACTTGAGTGATTTAGAAATTAGGTTGATTTAGTGTAATCATAGCACTCAGCACATAGCACTCAGATGATTTTTAAATACTAATGTGACTCTGCAGGCTCACTGGTAGGGAGCAGTTATGGCAATTCAGAATGGCTTTCACAGACTGCAGTGTCACATTCAACTTCGTCTTCACATGCAAAGCTACAGGGAATCTTCTCTCTAGTGAGAGCTTCTGCAAAGTTTCTCTTGGACTTCAGTGGGCATGATGGCGGCCTCTAGGGATCTCTGGGAGAGGAGGACTTCACCAGTGAACCTGGGCTGGATAGGGCTGGCTCAAAACACACTTGTAAAGTATGAGTTGACCTTCTTCAGGCTTCTGTCTCCGATTTTTGCATTTTAACCCAGCCTCAGTACCCAGTGCTCTCCTGGGGACTTTAATGAGTAAGGAAGTCTGTAATAAACTTTAGCCTGGATGGAGTCTCACAAAAACACAGCTACATTTTAGAAGAGAAGTGTCCTGGAGAAAAATCCTGGAGCATAACAATAGTAGCTGTAATTTCTTCAGCAGTTATTAAGGCCCAGGCCCTATGCTAAGAATTTAACATTTTACATTTTACATATGGATCATAGTTCATCCTTACAGTTTCTCTGAGAAGTAGATACTATCATTTCCCCCATTTTAATGGGTAAGGAAAATAAGATCCAAGAAGCAAGTTATCCATGGTCAGGCAACTGGTGAGTGGTAGCTGAGATATTCAGGGAAGACTTCATGGAAAATGTCTAGTATATGTTCTTGTTCAGAGTAATGCTTGACAAATATTTAATTATATTTTATACTAAAATAGTTTGGACATTATCCTACAGAAAATGGAGAGTTAGTCTAGGCTTTATTTGTCTTTCAGAAAGTCAAATAAAGTTCTATGAAGGTAGAAGCTATGTTATAGTCATATTTCTACCCCATGCCCACACCACAGCGTCTGGCACTTGGTAAGCGCTCACTAAATGTTTGTTGCATGAATAACAGAATTCATCACTGCATATGTTTGAATAAACCATGTCAAACAAAATTCCTGGAAATAAAACTACATACAATAAACTCCTCAAATAGTGTAGTTAAGGCCATTACATAGACACATAATGGTCTTGCCTACAACCACTAGGGAAAAGAGTTTCACTGTTAACGATTATAATTCTTAGGAAAATGACTTGGGTATACTTAAAATCAGGATAATTATTCATTTTCAGCACTAAAGCATAAGTCCTGATAACCCCACTCAGCTTTTATCCTCTCACCTCTTTTCTCTTATTATTTAAAGCTTTTAGTGACATGATCAAGCCTGTGTTTTTAGAAAGCTCTCTCTCATGGTAGATATGGAAGACTGATTACAGAGAGAGGAAGTTCGAGGATGGGGGTCAGTAGAGAGGCTGTTCAATGGGGGGGCATCAGAGGCCTGAATAAGGGGATGTTCATGAGAATAAAAAGGGGGAAGAAATTAGAAAGAGATTGAAGAGGATTATAGTTATCAAGAAATGTTGGCAAATGATGGGATGCATTTTAAGAGGGTTAAGAAACTGTCAGGGATGCCCTTGAGGACTTCAGTGGGATATGGATAGAGATAGGGAAATCAGGGGCCAAGCCCTTTTTGCAGGTGATGGAAGTATAGATAATGATTTTGGGTTGGAGCATCTTAAATTCCTTGTGCCAGAGAATATCCAAAGGGAGATAGATGTCTAGCAGACATTTAGAAATGATAATTCATTAACAGTTCTGTCCCTTCCCCCTCCTCTCGGTGGGAAGGATTAATATCCATTTGAAACAGTCTGGTTCTACAAATCAGAGTGTCCAATATTTAGATGCCTGACAGGCACCTGAATTGCAAGAGCTCATGCTCTAATCAGTATTTCAGGGCTGGAATTTGGCTTTTGGTGGGGGTGGGGCAGATGCGGAGACCGTATTATGGGGCAGGGCTGGAGAGAGCGGGCTGCTTCCCCTATTCAGGAAACACTGTACTTGCACTTCTCCTCACTCTCCAAGGCAGGCTAGTGAGTAGTGATTTCCAAGAATGATAAGGCACTTAAATACTTAAGTACTTGGTAAGTAAAATTCTATATGAGCAATCAGTTGAAGAAGCAAATAAGATTCCGAGGGGAGCATTAATCATCACTGTGTCTAATGGGTCTTCCCTAAGGCCATATCTACACGAGTGTGGAATTTTAAATAGGCTTTATTTTTGTAGACTTGCAAAAGGATAAGAATTTTTTAAAAAAATAGGTAATTTCTGGTAACTCTTCTTATATGAAAATGGACTTGGGACTAAAGGTTGTTTAGAGAGGTGTACACGATTGGTTTGTAAATGCTTCCTCAGGCTCTTGCCCCTAAAGCTAAATTTTCTTCAATTCACAAAACACTTGCTAGAGCATCTGGGGAACTCAGCTAAGCCCGAAGGCTTATGTTTTTCAAAACATAACCAAAAAGGTTCCTGCAGTTAAGGTGCTTCTTCCTGAAAGCTTTGTGTCTGTTGACAACACTTTGCTTGCCAAAGTAGACTTAGGCCAGCATTTCATATCTTCTAATTGAGTAAATTATAAAACTCGCTTTCTTTCTTCAGGATTTGTGGCTATTTCAATTCCTCTGATATAACAACTGGAAGCATATTGGCAGATGTTAAGAGTTTCCCTTGTTTCATCTCCTGAAATGTAGCTTACTTCAAAAATTGAGAGGGTGTTAAATACTCAGGCCTCGCGGAGGAGGAATACACCAGGGAGACTATTTCCTCCTTTTTCCTCAGTGACAGAGACATGGAGAATGTTAATAAAAGTTGTCAGCATTGAAATTCTTAAAATGACTTGAAAGGAGAATTTGCATGGCACACCGACACCCAAACTCACTCCAGGTGTGCCTACTTTCCTGGCTCCCTGACCGGAAGGGGAGGGTGCACGGGGCTCTGCTATAATTCTTGAGACATTTGGCAAAGGGGGTGTGACTACCTTACGAGAGGAGATCTTTTGGTCTGGGGAGGAGTAGTCACTACTGTGCTGTATTTTGTCCCAATGCCCAAATTTGAAAATTAGGCAAGATTTACATATTCTCAACCTGATTCTGAGGACTTGGTGAAGTATATAGTCTATGTGGGGCAAGGCAGCCAAGATTTTATTACACAAACTTTCATTTTCTCCTCTACTGTGT
>NW_011478586.1:14548-15990 GCF_000754665.1 Bison bison bison | reverse complement strand
ATTAAAACTGTCTATGTGTGAGAATATTATTTCAGAGATAATTTTGTGTTCTGATGTATCTTTATATTTAGGAAGGAAAATCCACCATAGGCAGATTCATCTAGAAGATTTAGAGTGTGAATCATATCTGCGGAGCCTAAGGAAATATTTCTCTGGGCCTGTGCCCCAAATTCATTTTCAAAAAGCCTGAGAACCCTCAAATAACACTCAGAGAAAACAGATAGTTTTAATGGACACCACAACCCTTGGAATACTAAACAAATACCAACGGTTTTAAATTTATGCCAAATCTGTGTCCAAATGAATAATCCATTCTACTTGAGAACAAATGATGATGATGATGGTAATGATGATTATGCTAATAATCGTCATCATAATAATAATAGCTGCCATTACTAAGCAATTACTATGTACAAGGCACTATATTAAGCTCTTTGCATGCATTTTTTGTATTTAATCCTTATAACAATATTGAGGAGTAGGTATATAATTATCTGTGTTGTAGAGATGAAATAGTGAGGCTCAGAGAGGTTTAAGTAATCCATCCATGGTCCACAATTAGTTAGTAACAGAGTTGAGATTCAAAACCAGGTTCAATCTGACTCCAAGACTCATGTAATTGACCACTAGATTATATTGCCTATGTAATACGTATAGAAATACCAAAGAAATCAAGATAATACATCAAGATGGCTTTGACAAACACATACTGACTACCAGGAACACTTACTGGGCCAGGAACCTGAGTTGGTTATGTGAAAGCAACATGACTTCAGACTTCTTTCCCCAATCTCAATTGACTTTTTAAAATAGACAGGTATCTTTATTTTTATGTAAGTAAACCATCTAAGTTGGAAAATACAATCCTAAATCATAGAACTTCATAGACTATCAGGAGAGATGCTAAGATTATGTAGACAAGTACTTCTCAAACTTGAGCATCTGAATCCCCTCAAGGGCTTGTTAAAACACTGAGCTCTGGGTCCTACCCTCAGAGGTTCTGATTTAGGAGGCCCAGGGTGGGCCTAAGAATTTACATTTCTGTGAAGTGATAGCTATGCTACTGATCCAGGAGAACAAGTTTGAGATTCATTGATCCAGTGATGTGAAAGCAAATGTAAAATATATATTTGTGGAAGATGACTAGCCAATGGCCTTAGGGTATAACGCAGGCTCTTTTGCTGGCTAGCTTTGTGATCCTTGGAAAGTCACTTACCTCTTCATGAGCCTAGCTGTTTCTTCCTCTATAAAATAAGGGAGTTGGATTAGATGATTGCTTACTTTTTCTTTTATTCACTAGCAACCTTGTATGAGAAAGAACACCAGATAAATAGAGATCATCTGAAATTCACCTGTGTCGTCTCTGGGTCCAGAGACTTTATTTATAGTAACAACAAATACCTTGCAGATGCATATCACATAGCCAGCTTGAGACTAAGGTT
>NW_011478586.1:13362-14448 GCF_000754665.1 Bison bison bison | reverse complement strand
TATTTATTGAGTACCTGCTATATGTAGAATGCTGTGCTGTGTACTGGGGATCCAGTTGTGGAAAAAGGACATGATTTATCCTCAAAGAGGTTATAGGCTATGTGAGGGAACTGCAAACATTTTAAAGTAAAAATAAACAGTAATAGAAATTCTATTTTCCTTTTCCAATGAGTCGCAAAGAGTCGGACATGACTGAGCGACTGAACTGAACTGAAGTCTATTTTCCTACTAAATGGATCACATTACACACTCCCAATCTCATTATTAAACAACTAGCTGTAAAAATGTTAAATTTTTCTATGGTTGATGACATCTAATATACATTTTAGAACGAATTAATGTTAAAAATGGATTCTAAAGCAAAGAGCTGGTTGAGACCATATCAGCCTATAATTGAAATGAAGTAAACTGCAAATATTTTATCCTAAATCCTAAGCAATAACTCAGTTTAAAAAATACATTAAAGGGAATTCCCTGGTGGTTCAGTGGTTAGGACTGCTTGCTTTCACTGCTGAGGGAATGGTTTGATCCCTGGTCAGGGAACAAAGATCCTGCAAATCATGTGACATGGCAAACAAAAAAAATACTGTTAAAATCTTTATTTTAAAAAGTATAATGATACGATTCCCAAATACTTTACTTTCTTTGTATGCTTTCTTTATACTCATACAGGAATAGGCGCACCCATGCACACAGCAAGGCGAGAAGGTAGTAGTTATGCATGTAATATGACTACTGGCGATACTAGTAGAGTGGGAGATTGCCGGGTCAGTAGGCAGGAGACCTGTACTCAGCACTACCAGTGACCTTGGGCAAATCATTGACAGTCTTATAGTCTTGGTTTTTCCACCTGAAAATGAAGTTTACAGAAGGTGTTTCAAGATACCTTCTCATTCAAGCATGAACATTTTATTAAGTCAGATTCTTTTTAAAAAGTGCTAATTAAAACAAAGCACTACACATGAAAAGATGCTCAACATCACTCATTATCAGAGAAATGCAAATCAAAACCGCAATGAGGTACCATTTCACGCCAGTCAGAATGGCTGCGATCCGAAAGTCTACAAGCAATAAATGCTGGAGAGG
>NW_011478586.1:11028-12489 GCF_000754665.1 Bison bison bison | reverse complement strand
ACTGGCTATAATAAAGAACCATGGTGGTGATTCTTCCTGAGCCAGACTTTGCAGTTTCTGTGATTAGTATCTATGATTTTAGTCCAACTGTGTTGGTGTTAGAAACTTCAAAGCAAATCCAAAGCCTAGTATTTAGGGGAATATATTTTAAAGGAATACTCACTACCAATTAGCCTAGGCGGTAATGAAAATCATCATATATTTTCAATGATGAAAGATCCCAGTAGGAGGTCCCCTAATGGATGACAGGTGCCAGAGTGAGAGGCGTCCAGGGGGAGGAGGGCAAAGCCTGTTTCTCAGTGGGCTTACGAGAGCACAACCTGCCCTGTAAGCTGGACTCAGACACATTCAGAGGGCAGCCCACAATTCTTCTTGTATTTCTTAGAGCACTGCTGCTTAAAATCAAATCAGTGAAACCTTCTAGGAAGACTGGACAGGTTACCATGATGAATTCATGATTTCTCCCAGGGTCTTAGCACAGCTCCAGATCACGTAATGCAAACCAGTTGCTGAAGGTTTAGGTTTGGGGATCCCTTTATATTCCTTCAAAGCCTACCAAGGAAAGAGGCATGTGTTTTCTTCATAGATATGTCTCAAGCATTTAGAATGGTGCCTGCCACGTGTTGGTTGTTCAAGAAATACTTATTGAAAGAATGAAAATGGGCTTCCCTGGTGGCTCAGTGCTAAAGAATCTGGCTACCAATGCAGGAAATGTGGGTTCAGTCCCTGATCTGGGAAGATCCCATGAGCCGTGGAGCAACAAAGTGCATGAGCCACAATTGAGCCTGTGTGTCCTAGAGCCCGTGCCCCACAATAAGAGAAGCCGCTGCAGTGAGAAGCCCATGCACCACACCTAGAGAGGAGCCCGCACAGCAACGAATACCCAGCACAACTCACTCACTAAAGAATGAATGAATAAGTGTTATAAGAATAATCCTTTGTCTGGCTCTCCTTTCACTTTTATTTCTATTTTTCTTTTATATCAGCTTTTCCAAGAAGTTCAAGCTCCATATTCCTGTCTTTGTTTTGTTCCGTTATATTTGCCCCATTAACATCCTTTTTATACTGTAGTTTTATTGGTATTGTCCTTTATTGAACTTATTAATGAAGTGTATATATATATACACAGAAAAGTGCAAAAATTGTGTCAGCTTGATGAATTTTCAAAGGCTGAATATACCCTGTAACAAGCATCTAGATCAAGAAACAGAACTTGGATAGCACCCAGAAGACTCCCTTAGTCACTACCTCCCTTTCCTAAGGGTACCTGCCATGCTGACTTCAAACACCATAGATTAGTTTGTTGCTATTCAGTCGCTGAAACTCCAGTACTTTGGCCACCTCATGTGAAGAGTTGACTCATTGAAAAGGACCCTGATGCTGGGAGGGATTGGGGGCAGGAGAAGGGGACGACAGAGGATGAGATGGCTGGATGGCATCACTGACTCGATGGACGTGAGT
>NW_011478586.1:8161-10599 GCF_000754665.1 Bison bison bison | reverse complement strand
ATGAACAAGGCTATTATGAACATACATGTGCTGTCTTAGTACATTTATGTACGCATTTCTTTTGTCTATTGTCTTAGTTATTTCAGGCTTCTGTAAAAAACATCATAGACTGGATGGCTTAAACAATAAATATTTATTTTTTACAGTTCTGAAGAATCAAAAATCCAAGATCAAGGCACTAGCAAGCTTTGTTCTGGTGCAGGTCTTCTTCCTGGTCTATAGGTGGCTATCCTCTTTCTGTATTCACATGGAGAAGATGGAGGTGGGGTTGAGAGAGAGACAGAGAGAATCTCTGTTGTGTGTCTTCTTATTAGTACACTAATGCCATTCATGAAAACTCCATCCTCATGGCTGAGTTGTTTGCCAAAGGCCCACCTCTGTATACCATCACACTGGGGATTAGGGCATTAACATACGAATTTGGTGGGGATACCGCGTTCATTCAGTTCCTATGTATATTCATACATACACCATTTTTAATAGTGTGCATCTGAACTAGTCCTCCTCTGAAGTAGGTTTCTCCGCCATGGTAGAGAAGATTAGCCTTACCAGTTGCCATAAAAGCAGCCCTTTTAATAAGAATTGAAGACTCTGAAACGAGGCCAGACTAAAAAGACTTCTGCTATATATGACTGGTATTCCCGCTGTTAATATGACTTTTCCGGGAAGTGTCACTCATGTAACCAAAACGTTACTGGTCATCTGAATGCATCAATGTTTGGATGTCTTGTGTATTTTGTTGGTTAAAGCATGTCACCTTGGTGGTGACACATGAGTTAATCTGAATTAGCCCATTATCAACCACTGAAATCTAGCCAAGAACAGAGTCTTGAGATGCTGAACAGAAAAATTTTGAATGACACTGCTGGGGAAGAGGGGTGATGGGTAATTTACAGGACCAGGGCAACCTGAAACTCTAGGAGACAGCATGGGATTTGGGAGGGCAGGAGGAAGAGGGACTTCAAGATGGAAATGAAAGTGCCACTGTATGAGGCAGAGGAAGCCAGAAACCCAGGGACTTTGTTGACTTTTCAGCCTTGCCCAGAACTTATGCTGATCCTACTGTGTACTCTGTCTGTAGTGACCTACCTGATGGGGGCATACAGAGGTCAAATTAAAAGCTATTAACTATAGTTAACATACTTTATTACATATATGAAAGTTGTCAAGGGAGTAGATCTTAAAGTTCTTATCATAAGAGCAAAAATTGTAGCTATATATGTTAACTAAATTTATTGTGGTGATCAATTTGCAGCGTACACATAGATCATTATGCTCTACCCCTGAAACTAATATACTGTTTTACATCAAATATATCTCTATAAAAAGAAGCCACGAGGAAAATTAATTGACCACAAAAGCCTGAGGAACAGCAAACCCAGAATGCAGGTTCAGATTATATAGTGCATATAGACAGTGCATATAGCTCATTCATTCAAAAAAATATTTTTAAGCACTCCTTCCACACAGCAAGAAAAGAACTTAGTGGCAAATGAGTAATTTTGTAGTAATATGGGCAGGCCCTTTGCATGCTAATGGTCTAGCAGTGTAGGGGTAAAGTTGGTACTTAAGTATACAACCTGCAGCCAGGACTGTATTTACATGGTCTTGGTTTCTGTTTATAAAGAGCATTTTTACTGCCAGAACTGTCAGTCAGTCTTGACTACAAACGCACCAGGTAGCAATCATGGGAGCTTAGGTCAAACGGGGTGGAAATGGTCAAACCAGCTGACTCTCAACGTTTTTAGAGATAAACAAGGTTGAAGTGATGGATGAATTCTGTCAAGGCTGAAATTAAGCATTTTGAGTCTCTTACATGCCATCCACTGAAATGCTGATATAATCATTTAAAAAGTCAGCAGGAATTAAGTTTTTATAAATGTATGTTATTTTATTGGAGGTTTAGGAAAACACTTTTTTTTTTTTTTTAAATTTCCCAACCAGATCCGCTTTAGCTGATATCCTGCCTTAGGCAATGTTCTGGCTGATAATGATGTTTCTGATAAGGAAATATAGTCATGTACTCTGCCTCCTTTTTTTGTATGGCTTTATCCTTCCAGGTATTTCATGTCAAATCAGGCTTTTTACTGGCTTTCCAACTTTTTTCAAGTCATGTACTACATCCCTTAGCTTGGATTCATTCGTTCAAACAAGTGTGTATTGAGTGCCAATGAGCTAGGAAGGGCTAGTTATTTGGGTGGAAACCAAAAGTGTATAGAATCTGTTCTGTGCCCTCAAAGAGTTCACAAACTAGCAGGGGAGCTGAGGCAGGGTTTCAATTCTAATATAAGGTGGAATGGGAGAAGTGCCAACAGAGAAGTACAAAGGGCAATGGTGTTCAAAGGAGAGTGAGATCATTTCCAGATGGGGAGATCAAAGAAGGCTTCATGGAAGAAGTGGTATTTGTGTTGCGCCTCCATGGGTAAGATTTCTACTGG
>NW_011478586.1:3626-6074 GCF_000754665.1 Bison bison bison | reverse complement strand
GTGATGTTTTGGAAGGTTTGGTTTTAAAGCAACCCACGTCTTAGTAGAATCCACGGGTCTTCTCATGCCTCTACCCAAAATCTCTTTACTATTCTGTGTGAATTCTATATTTTCTAAGAATCTATCACTAAATGGTAGAGTTTAATATTCTTGTAAATTCCTTTGGAATAATACCATTGTGTTTATGTTGTCACCATAGTCAGCTTACTAGAAAACAAACAAATCAGCACAGAATTATTTGCAAGGTAATTAAGTGTGTCATTGGCAGCACCCGAAACAGAAGGGACTTACAAGAACCAAATGAATCTTTGTTCAAACGACTAAGTATGCATAGCAAACGATCTTCAAAATGACAGAACAGAAAAAAAAGTCTCAAACATAACTCCAAATTTCCCTAAGCTTGGAACAATGGTTTTGCCTGTTTTTAATAAAATATAAAGCTTGAAAAATCTCACTGAAAATTTCAAAAGCCTTCTTTTGACATCAAATACCTCTTAAGAAGCAGTATTTGCAGGCGTTTGGTGTAAATGAATCACAAACATGTGGATAAAATTTCCCACAAAATATGCACAGTTCAAAAATTAAGTGAGAAAGTGTTTCAAAGAAATGTGCTTTGAGTTTTCTTAACTAAAATGATGGTATAATTAGTGAATCCTTAAGAGGTCACAGACACAGTGAGTTGGTTTGTTTTTAATTCAGCTGTTTGAAAACAGCTGTGCAGTTTGCAATCAGACACACCCTTTCATTTACTAACTGCATGACCTTGACAAGTTCTTTTACTTTCCTGAGCTTCAATTTCCTCATCCGTTCAATGGAGTTGCTGCTGCTGCTGCTAAGTCATTTCAGTCTTCTCTGTGCGACCCCATAGATGGCAGCTCACCAGGCTCCCCCGTCCCTGGGATTCTCCAGGCAAGAACACTGGAGTGGGTTGCCATTTCCTTCTCCAATGCATAAAAGTGGAGTTAGTACTACTTAATTCACAGTGTTGTTGTGTGGGTTCAATAAAAGTGGCTTATTTATGCATGGTATTTGCTAAATGTATATGTATGTGTATTTGTGAGTGTATGTATCAATGTGTGTGTATGTGTGTGTTAGTCACTCAGCCGTGTCTAACTCTCTGCAGTCCCATGAACTGTAGCCTCCCAGGCTCCTCTGTCCATGGAATTCTCCAGGTAAGAATATTGGAGTGGGTTGCCATGCTCTCCTCCAGGGGATCTTTCCCACCCAAGGATCGAACTTGGTTCTCCCACACTGCAAGCAGATGCTTTACCATCTGAGCCACCAGGGAAGCCCATGTATCAATGTATAAGTGTGTAAATATGTGCTTTACCTATGTAACTATGCATGTGGGTGTGAGTGTGAATATATGTGGGTGTATGTGTGACGCTCTGTGTAGGTGGTGTGTGTATGAAATCATGCAAATATGTGTGAGAGTGTGCAAATGAATATATGAGAATGTATATGCATGTGTATGTATATCTAGGTGTCTGTGTGCTTCTCCATAGAAGTGACAGGTTATAAATTATGAATCAATGTAACAGAATGTACAAAGATGCTAATGTAGACTCTATGTTGACGTTTTATCCAATGCTAATTTGTCAACTTGCTTGTGGAAAGTAGTCAGTTCTTAAATTTTGAATTTCCAGAAAGCTGGCGTTTAGTGAATTCATTCGGATTCACTTGGTGCATTTGTAACCTAAAGACAAGAATGCTGTGAGCTGCTGTATAACGTGTAAAGTCATTTTCTAGCTTACGAGCTTACGAAAAAGTTTCTGTTTAACGAAGAACAGGATGCATGTATCTGAATGAAAGTGCAATTGCTTAATAGGGTTGTTTGGGGTTTTTTTTTGATATTGAATCGTATGAGCTATTTATATTTTTTAGATATTAACCCCTTATCAGACATATCATTTGCAAATATTTTCTTCCATTCAGTAGATTGTCTTTTCATTTTTTGATGGTTTCCTTTGCTTGTCAGAAGCTTTCAAGTCGAATTAGGTCCCATTTGTTTATTTTTGCTTTTGTTTTCCTTGCCTGATGATACAGACCCAAAAGACTTATTGCTAAGACTTATGTTCTTAAAAAAGTACAATTGCTTATTACAAAATACTAATGCTCTTGTCTTTTAAGATGCCAAAGCTACTTAAGCAGAAAAATTAAAGAATCAATACATGTATTGATGGTAAAGAATCTGCCTGCCAATGCAGGAGACACAGGTTCAATCCCTGGGTTGGGAAGATCCCCTGGACAAGGAAATGGCAACCCACTCTAGTATTCTTGCATGGAAAATTCCATGGACAGAAGAACCTGGCAGGCTACAATCCATGGGGTTGCAAAAAGTTGGACATGACTGAGTGACTTCACTTTCACTTTTCACTTTCATGCATTGGAGGAGGAAATGGCAACCCACTCCAGTGTTCTTGCCTGGAGAATCCCAGGGATGGTGGG
>NW_011478586.1:0-1205 GCF_000754665.1 Bison bison bison | reverse complement strand
TGAAGGTGAAAGAGGAGTGTGAAAAAGCTAGGCTTAAAACTCAACATTCAAAAAACTAAGATCATAGCATCTGGTCCCATCACTTCATGGCAAATAGATGGGGAAAAAATGGAAATAGTGAAAGACTTTTCATTTTCTTGGGCTCCAAAACCACTGTGGACCATGACTGCAGTCATGAAATTAAAAGATGCTTGCTCCTTGGAAAAAAAGCCATGACCAACCTAGACAGCATATTAAAAAGCAGAGACATTACTTTGCTGACAAAGGTCTGTATATTCAAAGCTATGGTTTTTCCAGTAGTCATGTATGGATGTGAGAGTTGGACCATAAAGAAAGCTGAGTGCTGAAGAATTGATGCTTTTGAACTGTGGTGTTGGAGAAGACTGTTGAGAGTCCCTTGGACAGCAAGGAGATCAAACCAGTCCATCCTAAAGAAAATCAACCCTGAATATTCACTGGAAGGACTGATGCTGAAGCTGAAGCTCCAATAATTTTGCCACCTGATTGAAGAACTGACTCATTGGAAAAGACCCTGAAATTGGGAAAGATTGAAGGCAGGAGGAGAAGAGGACAACAGAGGATGAGATGGTTGGATGGCATCACCGACTCGATGGACATGAGGTTGAGTAAGCTCCAGGAGATGGTGAAGGACAGGTGGCATGCTGCAGTCCATGGAGTCACAAAGAGTTGGACATGACTGAGCGACTAAACAACATCATGAAAATAATGTGATTTGCCCAAGTCAACCAGCTGATAAGTAGTTGAGTTGAGACTTGATCCTAGATCATGGTGTGAAGATTCCAAACATACTTTTTCTTAACCACTATAAAGTGCTGCTGTGAGGACCAAATGAGATAAAATTGTGGGGATATAACAAAAATGGCACTATATAATTATTTATTACCGTTACAGCTATGATTACCACCCTCAGGTAATCATGCTTAATTTTTTTATTTTTATGTAGTTTTAGTTTTCTTAAACTCTTTAGAGTGATAGGTTCTGAAAGCATTGAGGGAGTTATAGTGTGTGTGTGTTAGTTGCTCAGTCATGTCTGACTCTTTGCAACCCCATGGACCACAGCCCACCAGGCTCCCCCGTCCCTGGGATTCTCCAGGCAAGAACACTGGAGTGGGTTGCCATTTCTTTCTCCCTGCATGAAAGTGAAAAGAGAAAGTGAAGTCGCTCAGTCATGTCCGACTCTTCGT
>NW_011478585.1:16442-16989 GCF_000754665.1 Bison bison bison | reverse complement strand
ATACCCCAAGCAAGCTATCCTCGAATTTCAGTTTTCTTGTCTAGATTTGTGATCAGAATGACATGGCAGATCATTTAAACTTGTCATTTCTGATAAGGGCTTAGAGAGCTTTTTCTCTCTGTTGTTTATGGAGGAGTGATGCATTTATTTTGGAAACCAATAGGGGAGGTGGTTGGTATATATTATGTTAGGAAGGTTGATCTCTGATCACCAAAATGGAAGGTCATAGGCCTTCTGGAGGTGAGCCATGAAGCTATTTATGGTGAAGTCAAATCTTCCAGGAAGCAGGAAGCAGCTTGGACTATTTGCTAACAAGTCAAAAAACACTCCGTTCAAGTCCCTAAGTTTCACAATATGGAAAGTGAAAGTTGCTCAGTTGTGTCCGACTCATTGCGACCCCATGGACTATACAGTCCATGGAATTATCCAGGCTAAAATACTGGAGTGGGTAGCCTTTCCTTTCTCCAGGGGATCTTCCCAACCCAGGGATTGAACCCAGGTCTCCCAGATTGCAGGCAATTCTTTACCAGCTGAGCCACCAGGGAAG
>NW_011478585.1:10711-13112 GCF_000754665.1 Bison bison bison | reverse complement strand
CTAAATTCTATGAACAGTTTTCTCTTACTTTCTTTGACCTCATGGCAGTATTGAATTCTGTTGATATTTACCTTCTTGAACTTCTCTTGTCTTTGGGCTTTGATGGCACAGGACACTGGTTTTCCTCTCTAGCTTCTCCTTTTCAGTTCCCTTCTCAAGTTCTTCTCATTTCCCATCTAGAAATGCTGGTGTTTTCCAGGGATTAGTCTTGGGTCCTCTTCTTTACTCCCTCCCTAGGTCATTTCATTTATTCCCATGGCTTTACACATTACCTATACACCAGTGACTTCTTGATTTTTGTCTCCAGGCCTGACCTTTTATGGGAGCTCCAGTTGCCTTCTTTACATTTTCCCCTTCAGTGTTTCAAAAGCATCTCAAACTCAAGCTAGTTCCAAACTGGAGCTAAAGATGGTCTCTCTCTTCCTCAAACCAGAGGTTCTCCAGTGTTCCCCATCTCCATAAAAAGCACCACCATACAAGCCAGAAACATAAGAGTCAACTTTGGCATCCCTGTCTTCTTCATCTCCCACATTACCAAGTCTAGGTTGTCTTTATTTTCTAAATAGCTAGCCAATAAGCTTTCTTCTCTCCATCTTTACTTCTACCACCCTAGTACAAGCCTCCATGATCTTTCAGCTGGATGAGTAAAAGCCTTCTAACTGGTTTCCTTTTTTAATTAAATTAATTTATTTGGCTGTGCTGGGTCCTCGCCACTGTGTGGTCCCCTCTCCAGTTGCAGTGTGCAGAGGCTACTCTCTAGCCACGGTGCTCGGGTTTCTCATTGTGGTGGCCTCTACCACTGTGGAGCATGGGCTCTAGGGTGCATGGGCTTAGTAGTTCTGGCTCCCAGGCTCTAGAGCACAGGTTCAATTGTTGTGGTGCACGGGCTTAATTTCTGTGTGGTTTGTGGGATCTTCCTGGACCAGAGCTTGAACCCATGTCTCCTGCATTGGCAGGTGGGTTCTTTACCATTGAGTCACCAGGAAAGCTCCCTAACTGGTTGTGTTCCTTCCTTCCTTTATTTTGGGCTGTGCTGTGAGGCATAGGATCTTAGTTCCTTGACCGGGGATTGAACCCGTGGCCTCTGCTGTGGACCACCAGGAAATTCCCTTAACTGGTTTTCTGCCTCCATTTTCTTCTCTTCAACATGCTTTCCACATTGAAGCCAGGGAACTTTTCAAAACACGAGTCTGATCATGTCATACTCCTGTCTCAAATCCCTCAGTGGCTTCCCATTGCTTAGCATAAAAAATTCCAAACAGCTCTGTACAATGACCAAGGGCCCTGAATGATTTGGCTCTATGCCCATGTCTCCAGCCTCATTGCATTCCACTCCAGTCCGTCTGTACTCCAGGCACACCAGTTTCCTTTCTGTCCCTTGAATGGAGCCTCGGCACATGCTCTTCCCTTTGCCTGGAATCCTCTTTCAGCTTCAGTTCTCCCTTCACCTAGCTGACTCCTACTTAATCTATAGATCTCAACTCAAACACCGCTTCCTCCACGAAGCCCCCTACACTCACAGGCTAGACTGAGTCAAATCTACATCCCCCCACCTCTGCCATTATAGGTTCTCAGGGCACAATAAATATCTCCTTAATTGCTCTTATTGCAGTTTTAGTTCTTCATTTATGCATATGACTATTTGATTATTATCTGTGCTCACTACTAGACCATAAGCTCCATGAAGGCAAGGACCAAGTTTGTTTTTACTCATCATTGATCTCCGGCACCTAGTCTAAGACTTGGCATATAGTAGGTACTCTGGTGGCTCAGATGGTAAAGAATCTGCCTGCCCTGCAGGAGGCCCAGGTTCGATACCTGGGCTGGGAAGATCCCCTAGAGAAGTGAGGGGCTACTCACTCCATCCAGTATTCTTGCCTGGAAAATTCCATGGACAGAGGAGCTTGGTGGGCTACAGTCCATGGGGTCGCAAAGAGTCAGACACAACTGAGCAACTAACACTTTCACTTTCATTTTTCAGGTACTCTATTAATATTTGTGAGGCTAATAATTCTTATGTATAGAAAATACATAAAACAGCAATTTCCTGGTGGTCCAGTGGTTAGGACTCCATTCTGTCACTACGGAGGGTGCAGGCTCAATCTCTGATCAGGGAACTAAGATCCCACAAGCTGCTTGGCACGGCCAGAAAAACAAAAACAAAAACCCCACACAAAATGAAGCCAACCAGTATTTCTCCCATTGTTATGGCTTTCAGGAAGCTGAGAGTCCTATTTAAAACTTAATTACAGCAATTATATCAACCCACTAGATTTAGCATATCTGAATCCTCTCTTTTGATAATGATGTTCTATTCCCAGTTTATTGACCCATAAAATATTCTTTGGAATAAGATACTCTGTGTGTGTATGCACTTGTGTATGGATACAAAACTAAACCA
>NW_011478585.1:10032-10611 GCF_000754665.1 Bison bison bison | reverse complement strand
ATCTTGATTCTGTTTCTGTGGCTTATTTCAATCCTTTCGCAGTGCTGGTGGCTCATCTGCGGAAGACTGAAAGGTCACTGGGTAGACACCTTGTTTCTCTAGATTCTGTACCATGTCTAGGGGCTGTTGGTGAATATCATTCAACTCACAGAACTTATTGTCTTTTTAAACTTATTCAAAAATTAATTAACTGATGAATTTACTTATTTACTTTTGACTGTGCTGGGTCTTCATTGCTGTGCTCTGACTTTCTTTAGTTGCAGTGAGTGGGGCCTACTCTCTAGCTGCAGTGCGCCAGCTTCTCATTGCAGTGGCTTCTCTTGTTGAGGAGCCTGGGCTCTAGGGTGCGCAGTAAATCTTTTTTTAATCTTATGAAATGTAACACATATCTTGAAGCATTCCTAAAGCAGAAAGACAAAGCAAATATCAATACTTATAAAGCAAACACCCATGTGACCATTGCTAGGTTAAGAAATCAAGCACTGGGGGAATTCCTTGGCTGTCCAGTGGTTATGACTCACTGCCTTCACTTCCAGGGCTGGGTTCAATCCCTGGTAGGGGAACTGAGATCCCACAAGC
>NW_011478585.1:6751-7792 GCF_000754665.1 Bison bison bison | reverse complement strand
GAGCTTCTTACACACCCATACTCCTCCCAAACAAAGGTTCTGATTTGGCAGGTCTGAGGTGGCCTCTTGGCCTCTGTTTCTATAAGAAGAAGGACAGGTGATTCTGCTGCAGCCATTCATCAAGAAACTCTTCAAAGACTCTTATTCTCTAGAGGATGAAACCTTAGCATCTTTAACGTGGTGCACAAGGCCCTTATAATGGATGCCCTTTTTAAAGTGTGCCCTGTTCCCTCCCTTCCACTCCAATCCCATGTCACTATCACCATCATTTCTTGCCTGAACTGCTACAACCGTGTGTTAATTCCTGCGTCTTAACTGCTTTCATCACTCTCTGCTCCAGTCTCCTCCCCAAGCTGGAACAAGAGTGAAATTTCAAAATTGCAAATGCATTCATTCTGCTCCCCTCCTCTAAACCTTTCGGTGGCTCCTCACCATCTAAGGGACAGTTTCTCCAGCTGGTTCAGGTGGCATGGCAGCTGGAAGTTGTGGTATTCTTTCTAGAATGCCAGGAAATAATTGATATATTCCATGGCACCATATGAAATCAAACACTTTTCAAAAGAACACTTCTGCTAGCAGAAAATACATCTACATAATGTGAGTGCGATACAAAATCATAGCCACAAGCACAGATGTCCATGAAAAAAGAAATAAACTGTTGAATTAAGCATGATCAGTCCTGGGACTGTCTGTTTAATATTCTTTTGCTACATGTTCATTCATTCTGTTGCCTGCTCACAGATAAGAGGGAGCATCTGTCAAAGACTGAAGAAAACTTTATGGTTAAAAAAAGTTAAAATAGAAAAGTTTCTACCCATTAATTGATTTTTTTCACTGTGAGCATCCGTCTCACTTGGCTTCAGAATGGAGCAGGTGTTGGCCCTAGAGAGCACAGCTTGAGACTCCAGACACTGGGGCATAAAGGCTGAGCTCTTTGGCATGACCAACATGCCCCTTCAAGCTCTGACGCCAGCTTCTCTCAGCCTCATTTACAACTGCTGTGCTCTCCTCTACCATTCCCTCTGGCCAAGAGTTGGAATT
>NW_011478585.1:4704-6651 GCF_000754665.1 Bison bison bison | reverse complement strand
GACCACCAGGAAAGTTCCCAAATGGGTCTTTGAGTTGCCTTCCCTCACCTCTCTGGGTGTCTACCTTCCCAAGATCTTGCCCCTGCCTGATTGGATCGCTTATCCCATTACTGGTTGTTTGTGGAGCTGGCAACTGGCCAGGGGGCTACCTCAGGTCACAACAGAGGTTCTTGTCATCCATTTTTCTTGAGTCCTCCGGCACTGAGCACAGTGGCTGACGTGCAGTGGGGGCTTAGGTTGTATTCGTGAAATGAAGAGTAAAATTTCAAAGGAAGCAAAGTTTATCTTTAGAAACTTCCAGCTGCCTACAGGGTTCCCTCTCCATGTTTTATGGCACTCTTTTTCCAGCCTAGGCACTGTCTTCTCATGCTGCCCACTGGAGTAATCCACCAGGATCTGCCATTAGTATGACAGCCCAGGCTTCAGAATTTTCCCTCAATATCCTGCCAAACTTTACTCACTCCTGTGTCCCATCCATGGCTAGATTTCAGATAAACCAGTGGTTCTCAAACTTTAGCATAAATGAGAATTCCTTGGAGGACTTGTTCAAACACAGGTTACTGGGTCTCAGTGCTCGAGGTTGATTTGGTAGGTCTGTCTAGGCTGGGGCCTGAGAGTTTGCATTTCTAACTTCCCAGGTGACACAGAGACTGTTAGACAAAAATCACCTTTTGAGAACTACTGGAATAAACTGATGTCAAACCAGAGGCAGGAGGTAATGATGCACAAAGGAATCCTTATTTCCTCCTGACTTAGCCCCTTCACTGAGTTTCTGATTCTATCAGCATTGTCTGATTTGGTTAATCTCAGGTCATTTTCCCTCTGCTTCACCTTGTCCTCTTTCTCCAACTTTCTGATTTTATTTTTCAGATGATTATCGGCGTCTCCACTTTAGAGCAACGTGACTCTCCTTTCTTCTTCCACAAAGCCAGTTTCAGGACAAAGCCCTTTCCTGAGCTCTTAGTTCCATTCCACTGCCCTCTTCTCCCTCTCTCCCCACATCCCTGACCCCTTCCCCCATCCAGTCTGAGCACCCCCTTCCCCAGCCATCAGGGTGACCTTTCTAAAGCTTGGCTTTAATTAGGGCCCCCTCCTATCTAGCAGGGATGGCCATTTCCCCTCCATGGGGAGTCTGGTTCCACAAACAACATTAGCAAGTTAATGACAGTCACCTGCTGGCCTGCGGAAGTTGCTGCTTGCTCCAGCTTCCTTAAAGACAGTGGAAACACTGAAAACACCACATTTACATGCTTCCGTTTATCCATTCACTCAACAAACATTGATTGAGCACCTGCCAGATAACTGTGCAGGGCCCAAGGGACCCTGCGAGGATACATTGAACATGAAGACAGGTTCATGGGTCCCGAGGGTCCACGAGACCTCAACAGGGACAGACATGCAAGGAAGTGACTGACCACTAGTGAGCCCTCCTGCCTCAGCCCTTTGTGTCCGCCCTGTGTCTGGGCTAGTGACCCAGGACCAAAGACTGGGAGATAGAACTCAGGGAATTTCCGAATTTCTTTGTTCTCCTTCCCTTCCCCCCACTTCTTCGTTGAAATAAGGATGGTAATCCATAGCATTCAGTTATGGGCCCCCTGCATGGAGTCAGGCAAGGAATGTAAAGCCCAGAATGTAGTAAGCTAGAGCGTCTCTACACATACGCACACCCATACTGACCCTCACATTGACATGCACAGACTGACAGACACACACGCAGCACTGGCATGCACACCTTTTCAAACATACCAATACACAGCAGTACACACTGACACACACATCGATACAGACGCACTCACTGAAACACACACACGGTAGCAGATTAAAAAAACAGTAAATACATGCCTGTACACACACACACATTGACACACCTTGACACACAGACACAGCGGATGCACACTGACAGACAAATGCACACCTACTCACACATCAACACCCACCGCACCCCGC
>NW_011478585.1:1563-2452 GCF_000754665.1 Bison bison bison | reverse complement strand
GGGTCCACGGCCAGGAGAAGGATTGCGGGGCGTCAGGCCGAAGAGAGGGAGAAGTGCTGAGGGGAAGGGAGGGGACCCGCGGCGACGGAGGGCCGAGAGGAAAAGGAAAGCAGGCGGGCAGAGCCTCTGCCTTCGGAGGGTCTCCCTCTGCTCACTGCGGCCGCCTAGCCTCGGGTTGACCCAAGGTTAAGGGGAAATCAGGGGGCGGGACAGAGCCCCCGGAGGCTGCTCCGCGTCCCTCGGCGAAATTCCGCTCCACGGAGCTGGGATTTCAGCCCCCGGCCCCTCCTCTGAGAGTTGCCAGCGGTCCAGGCTCTACAGGGGAGTAAGTCGTCCGAGCCTCGGCTCACAAGCCGATCGCCTAGGGCTCGGTGGGGAGAGGAGGCGCGGGACCCAACGGTGGTGAGCTCGGAAATGACAGCCCACAGCACCCGAGGCGTGGAAACCCCAGGGCAGAAGGGGCGTTTCGTGTCAGGACCCCTGGCCTCGGACACCGCATGTCACATCTCAGTTGCGGGGCCCGCAGTGCGGCTTCCCCCAACCGCCCCCTTTCTAAGCTCTGCTGGGAAGCGGCACCTGCCACAGCTCTCTCCCTCCGGGTCCCCCACCGGCCTCAGCAGCCCTCCAGGGCCGGGGTGGGGGAGGTGTGGTGGAGCAGCGAGACTCCAGCGGCGGCCGCTCCCCTCCAAGCACCCTGGGATTTCGGTGGGGAGAAAAAGGGGGTCCGGGATGCAGGGAGGAGGAAGAGAAGGACCGCAGGGGTCAGCCGCCGAGCGGTGCGCGCCGGGGGGTAGGGGCGGGGGCTCCCTTCCAGCCTCAGGGGTCTGGGGACTCAGGGATGTAAGGCGAGAGCAGGGGGGTGTGACAATTCAGCAGAGGTCGGGACGTA
>NW_011478585.1:0-1463 GCF_000754665.1 Bison bison bison | reverse complement strand
CTGTGTGTGTGTGTGTGTGTGTGTGTGTGTGTGTGTGTGTATCACTGTGCGTGTGAGTGCGTGCGCGCGCACTCGTGCCTCCCCGGGCGGACCACGCCGGTGCCCAGCTTGTCTGTGACCCTTAATGCGTCCGCCTGTTTCTGGGAGTGTACTCAGCTCCCTGGTGCGTGTCTCTGGGTCCGGACGCTTCTCTCCCAGTCTGCTTGTGCTGTGTGCCTCTGGGTCTCATTTGTGCGTCTGTGTGGGCTGCAGTCCGCTGGCCTGTAGGTGCTGGCTGGCTGCGTATTTTGGCGCGTTTCTGACACCTGACCCGGGTTTTGCGGGACCCTGGGGGTGGTGGGATCTGTCTCCGGTGCGAGTTCGGTGTGACTGGGCGTGTGTGCCAAAACCTGTGGCGCTGCCTTCTTGTCATGGGACTCAGGAAAATAAGTGTGACGCTTGCAAAAGCGATGCTGTCTCTCTCTTTTTGTTGGCAGCCGACTCTGGAAAAAAAAAAAATCTTCGTTTAACGAACTGAAGTTTTCTAGCCTGGGATGTGCAGAGAAATTATACTGAAGTGACCTGAGGCTCCATGTTTGTTTTTTTAGACCAGAAGTTTCGTTGCAAAGGGAGGGGAATATTTCCACTTGAGGGAACAACCTGGCCTTTCTATTCCTCCCTGAGTGTCTGGGATTTCTAAGAAGCCCACAGTTACCAGTACCCTGAAGTGAGGAAGGATACTGAAGTAGAGCTAGGTCAGATTCCATGACAGTAAACATCCGTACTACTTGATGAAAATTTCTGAAACACACACACACACAGGGTCATACTTATTTAGGGAAATAGTCCATGCAATGCAATTCTAGTGCAAAAAAATATATATAGCCTCTAGGTGTAATTTGGTGTAATTGAAATTGATTTGTTTTCAAAATCTGGTAGTATTTTTTTCTACAGGATACGGCTAAGTTTATTCCACCGTCTTGTTCCTGTTGGGAAGGGCAAGGTGATTTCTTTGGATCCTCCCCTACTGCCCTGCAAGACCCCAGCCTGGAGTTCTTTAGGCATTCAGGGTGTGGAAGGACTAGGAGTCCTTGGGAGACCATGCTCTGTGATAATGGCGTTTGAGAGAATTCTTTTCTCCCCAAGATTGGCACTCTAATATGTATTGCATTAGTGTTTTGAGGGCTCCCTCAGTGCCTTTCTGCTCCTCTATTTTAGCGATGGCATGCCTTAAGGAGAAGATTTAGTCCCCTAGATTACACTTGCTCCATCCTTAGTGACCAAGAAGGACGCTAATGATTTTTCTTGTCCGCTAATGAATTTGCACTGACCTGCCCATACTCTCTCACCAGTCCCTCTAGCCTGAATCAGGGTTGCAGGGCAGATGTAGCAAAGCGGAACCTTCCAGAAGGTTGTGTTTCACCTGGGGCTACCCAAAGATCCCCTTTGTTCTAAAAATGGAGGGGGTTGGTTTAGGGCCACTT
>NW_011478584.1:18506-20022 GCF_000754665.1 Bison bison bison | reverse complement strand
AATTTGCTGGCATATTGAGTACAGCACTTTAACAGCATCATCTTTTAGGATTTGAAATAGCTCACCTGGAATTCCATCACCTCCACTAGTTTTGTTCATAAAAATGGTTCCTAAGGTCCACTTGACTTCACTCTCCAGGATGTCTGGCTCTAGATGAGTGACCACCCAATCATATTTATCTGGGTCATTAAGACCTTTTTTTCTTTGTATAGTTCTGTGTATTCTTGCCACCTCTTCTTAATATCTTCTGCTCCCGTTAAGTCCATACTGTTTCTGTCCTTTATTGTGCCCATATTTGCAAGAAACATTCCCTTGATATCTCCAATTTTCTTGAAGAGATCTCCAGTCTTTCCCATTCTATTGTTTTGCTCTATTTCTTTGCATTGGTCACTGAGGAAGGCTTTCTTGTCTCTCCTTGGTATTCTCTGGAACTGTGCTTTCAGTTGGGTATATCTCCTTTGCTCCTTTGCTTTTTGCTTCTCTTCTTTGTAAGGCCTATTCAGACAACCATTTTGCCTTCTTGCATTTCTTTTTTTTTTGGAATGGTTTTGGTCACCACCTACTGTACAATGTTATGAAACTCTGTCCATAGTTCTATAGGCACTCTGTGTACTAGATCTAATCTTTTGAATCTATTTGTCACCTCCACTGTACAGTCATAAGGGATTTGATTTAGGTAATATCTGAATGGGCTAGTGTTTTTCCCTACTTTCTTCAGTTTAAGCCTGAATATTGAAATAAGGAGCTCAGAGCCACAATCAGCACCAGGTCTTGTTTTTTCTAGTACTAAATATCATTATGATTTTAAATTTTCTCAGTTTGGTAGGATAAAAATTTTACCTGTTTTTAATTTGCATTTATATTAACAGTAGGGATATTGGAAATACATGCCTATGTTATTGAAAGTTTTAGTTATTTTATGAATTTCTTGCTTCTTTTTCACTTTTTTGCCATCTCTCTCTTGTATTTTTCTGAAATTATTTCCTGGAGATATTTGTGTGTATATATATAGGCTTCTCCAATGTATCATATAATAAAAAAAAAATTTGCCTGCAATGCAGGAGACTAGAGTTCAGTCCTTAGGTTGGGGGAACCCCTGGAGAATGGAATGGCAACCCACTTCAATATGCTTGCCTGGAAAATTCCAGGAGCTAAAGTCAAAACAAATGAGTTACTAACACTTTCACTTCACTTTCATATATATATGACTATATGATATGAATATATGTATAGTCAGTTCACTCTATCAGTTCTGTCTGACTCTTTGCAACCCCATGGACTGCAGCATGCCAGGCTTCCCTGTCCATCACCAACTTCCAGAGCTAGCTCAAACTCATGTTCCTTGACTTGGTGATGTCATCTGACTATCTCATCCTCTATCATCCCCTTCTCTTCCTGACTTCAATCTTTCCCAGCATCAGAGTCTTTTCTGAGTTATTTCTTTGCATCAGGTGGGTAAAATATTGGAGCCTCATCTTGAGCATTAGTCCTTTCAATGAATATTCAGGACTGATTT
>NW_011478584.1:14765-15367 GCF_000754665.1 Bison bison bison | reverse complement strand
CCCATGAAAACTCTAGCCTAAGGTGTAGCCTGGTGGGGATTGAGGGAATACCAGAGGAAAGTCAGCTGACTGCATACAGACCACCCTCCGCCCCCGCTCCACCACCACCGGAGGCAGAGAAGCAGGCATGCTACACTCAGAGCTGGATTTCAAGGGGCAATCTTGGCCCCAGAGATCGCATTCTCCACCAAACTGTGAGCAGGCTCCCAGTTGCTAACCAAGATTTCCTGAGATTCTGTATGACTGACGTCTGCTAGGAGGGTTGCAGTCCGAGATCAGCTCCCCAGAGGAGACACAGGGCACACCTGAGACAGCACTCTCATGGCACACCCGGGAAACTGAGCGGCTGGGACCAGGGAGGTGATTAAGACACACAACCCACCTGGGACAGTGTGCTCGCCAAGCACCTGGTCACCTGAGCTGCTCGGACATGGGAAGGGCACAAAACACAGGCCCAATCAAGTTTGTGCCAATGTGGAGTGCCAAAGAACCTGAACCTGAGCAGCTTAGACCTGGGAAGTGCACGAAATGCAGGGCCTGCTTTGGACAGTGACCCTGCAGAGCAACCTGGATCCTGAGCAGTGTAGACACGGAAAGCACAC
>NW_011478584.1:14241-14665 GCF_000754665.1 Bison bison bison | reverse complement strand
GGGAGAAGCACTGCAAACAAATATCACTGCTGTGTGTGGGGAGTGCTTGCACTGTGTGTTCCATACAGTGCAAGCACTCCCCACACACAGCAGTGATATTTGTTTGCAGTGCTTCTCCCTCCCCATAACACCACTGAACCTGAATAAGTGACCCCCTTCACTCTCTTGTGTCAGGGCAGAAATTAGACATTTAAGAGACTTGCAAACAGAGGAAGCCAAAAGAAAAAGACGAGGGACCCACTCTGGAAGTGACAGGGGCAACAGATGAAAGCCATGTAGTTAAAATTGACTAAGTATTGGAAAGGGCCTATAGACCTTAAGAAAAAGTATAAGCTGAAACAAGGAACTATCTGAAACTGAATTGACCCCACAGTGCCCTCAATAGCTCCAGAGAAATTCCTAGAAATATTTTTACTAATATAAT
>NW_011478584.1:13778-14141 GCF_000754665.1 Bison bison bison | reverse complement strand
GTTATTATTTAATTTTCATTTTAATAATCTACTATTACCTTGCAAAAAAACCCTATTTTTGAAGCAAATTTCAAATATATATATAATATATTATTTGTGATTGATTTTGTTTTGTATTTTTAATACTGTATTTTTGAGAGTTTAACCTCTACTCTAGATTTTTAAAATCTGATTTTTAAGCTTTCCTTTTTGGTAGCTGTTATCAATTTTGTAACTTTAAGAACAAAGCTAGTAGAGGTGATGGAATTCCAGTTGAGCTATTTCAAATCCTGAAAGACGATGCTGTAAAGTACCGGACAATTGCACCCATCTCACATGCTAGTAAGTAATGCTTAAAATTCTCCAAGCCAGGCTTCAGCAATA
>NW_011478584.1:9071-10906 GCF_000754665.1 Bison bison bison | reverse complement strand
TTCCTCTGCAATTTTCTGGAAGACTTTGAGTAGAATAGGTGTTAGCTCTTCTTTAAATTTTTGGTAGAATTCAGCTCTGAAGACATCTGGTCCTGGGCTTTTGTTTGTTGGAAGATTTCTTATTACAGTTTCGATTTCTGTGGTTGTGATGGGTCTGTTAAAATTTTGTATTTCTTCCTGGTTCAATTTTGTAAGGTTATACTTCTCTAAGAGTTTGTCCATTTCTTCCAAGATGTCCATTTTATTGCCATATAATTGCTGATAGTAGTCTCTTATGATCCTTTTTATTTCTGTGTTTTCTGTTGTGATTTCTCCATTTTTATTTCTAGTCTGTTGATTTGATTCTTCATTTTTCTCCTGATTGGTCTGTCTAATGTTTTGTCTATTTTATTTGTTTTCTCAAAGTACCAGCTTTGGTACTTTAAAGTTTAAAATATTTTAATTTTAATGTATTTATTTTAAAATAACCACAGACATTAAATATAAACATATTAAATATATATTCTCCTTGATCAAACAGGTGTACCTTTAACAATCATTCCCACAGAAACATTTGCCCAAGGCTATCACTTAAAATGAACAAAGTTGTTCAATGTATTATGAGTGAAAACTCAGGCACAATCTAAACATTCTTCAACAAGGGAAAATTTAAATAATGGCACATCCAGACACATTTCTGAACGTTCTTCGCCAGGAACCTGCAAGAGCTATGGTCTGTTCTGTGGATAGCCTCAAATTTATGGCACCATGGAAAGGTCGTCTACAAGAAGCAAAGCTTCAAATTAAGATCAGTGGCTTACTGCTGGAAGGATGCAGTTTTGATGGAAATCGACTTTCTGAAAATCAGCATGATTCTCCTAGTGTATTGTCAGTTCTCCCTTGTTTTATGGGCTGGATTCCACAGGCTGCATATGGCCTGTATTTCCCTGATGAGTGCATATCGTTGTCTGTTTACACAAGTGCTGAAAGGGATCGTGTGGTGATCAATATCAACATTCCATGTGGGGGCAACCAAGATTCAGCGTGGAGCAGCTCTATTTCTAAAAAATCAGTAGAACCTAATGTCAGTAAAAGCTGTCTTAGCAAGACAGTCCACTGCTGACCCATACCTCCTCAGGACACACTCAAACACATTTCTGTCTCAGTCTCTGTGCGTTTTATGATTCCTGGTGCACACAAGTTATGTTTGAGCCCTCTGAGCATCTCTGGCGTGTATGGGGTTTGATTCTAAATGCAATTTCACCCCTCCTACCATCTTGCTTGGGCTTCTCCTTTGCCTTTGGCCTTGGGGTATCTCCTCAAAGTCACTCCAGCACTGCACAGCTGCTGATCCAGTGCCATGCAGCCATATAGTTTTGACTATATAGAACATTTTTGAAAAGTGATGTCTCTGCTTTTAAATATGCTGTCTAGGTTTGTCACAGATTTTCTTCCAAGAAGCAAGCATCTTTTAATTTTTTGGCTGAACTCACCATCCATGGTGATTGTGGAGCCCGAGAAGATACTCTGTCACCATTTACATTTTTCCCCATCTATTTGCCATGAAGTTATAGGACCAGATGCCATAATCTTAGTTTTTTAGAATGTGAATTTTCAAGCCAGCTTTTTCTCTGCCCTCTTTAACCTTCATCAATAGGCTCTTTAGTTCCTCTTAACTTTCTTCTATAAGGGTTGTGTCATCTGCATATCTGAGGTTATTGATATTCTCCTGGCAATCTTGATTCTAGCTTATGCTTCATCCATCCAGGCATTTCACATGATGTACTTTGCATAAATTAAATAAACAGGGTGACAAGATCCAGCTTTGATGTACTCCTTTCCCAATTTTGAGCCAG
>NW_011478584.1:4875-5571 GCF_000754665.1 Bison bison bison | reverse complement strand
GACCACTGGGAAAACCATAGCCTTGACTATGTGGATCTTTGTCCGTAGAGTAATGTTTCTGCTTTTCAACACACTGTCTAGGTTTGTCATAGCTTTCCTGCCAAGAAACAAACATCTTCTGATTTCATTGCTGCAGTCACCGTCCTCAATGATTTCAGAGCCCAAGAAGAGGAAATCTGTCACTACTTTCACCTTTTCCCCCACTATTTGCCATGAAGTGATGGGGCTGAAAGCCATGATGTTAGTTTTTTTTGTTTTGTTTTTAATATTTAGTTAAGACTCTTTCACTCTCCACCTACACCCTCATCAAGAGACTCTTTAGTTCCTCTTCACATTTTGCCATTAGAGTAGTATCATCTGCATATCTGAGGTTTTTGGTATTTCTCCCGCCTATCTTGATTCCAGCTTGTAACTCATCCAGATTGGTATTTCTCATGATGTGCTCAACAGATTAACATATTAATTTGTACAATTTCAGTAAAGTAGATTGTCCTCCAAAATGTATTTGAATCAGTTCTAATGAGGTGGATGAAACTGGAGCCTATTATACAGAGTAAAGAAAGGCAGAAAGAAAAACACCAATACTGTATATTAACACAAATATATGGAATTTAGAAAGATGGTAACAATGACACTATATGCAAGACAATGAAAGAGACACAGATGTAAAGAACAGACTTTTGGACTCTGGGGGGG
>NW_011478584.1:0-918 GCF_000754665.1 Bison bison bison | reverse complement strand
AGCCTGTCAGGCAGGCTAGAGAACCTTCAGAGGAGTTTGTAAGTTTGGAACACTCCTGTCATGCCCAGGAATTATTATTAACTGGAGCTCTAAGTTAACTCCTTCTCCGAAAGAGGTGGTTGGGGACAGCCCCCCGTAAAGTCAGAGGTGTAGGTGAGAGCACAAAGTAGCAAAGTAGGCAGGCTCTGGTTATGGGGGTAGATGCTCGAGGATTTCCAGGGGGACTCCTGAGGCTCGATCCCAGCTTTGCGTATGTCGAGCCTTCTTCCTCATGACCTTTGCCGCGGGTGGTGCGCCTCATGCTGGCTCCCCACATCTGTCGACTCTATTTGACATTTTGTACATGACTTTGTTTTTCTCTTCAAGTATCTAAAGTGTAGCTAGTTGTGTTACTTAGATTTCTAGCACTTGCTGTTAATCTTTACACCATCTTTATGTTAGTTTTCTTTTTCTCCTTTCTACTTTGTTGATGCTTTCTGTAACGTGCTTCTCTTAAACTTTTTTCTATGTGTCTGTGCATATGTCTGTGCATAAGTTCTATGTTATGATCTAGCTTCCCTGATAGCTCAGTTGGTAAGGAATCCGCCTGCAATGCAGGAGACTCCAATTTGATTCCTGGGTCAGGAAGATACTCTGGAAAAGGAAAAGGCTACCCACTCCAGTATTCCAGTATTCTGTACTACGGCAAGGAGATCAAACCAGTCAATCCTAAAGGAAATCAGTCCTGAGTACACAGCAAGGAGATCAAACCAGTCAATCCTAAAGGAAATCAGTCCTGAGTATTCATTGGAAGGATGCAAAAGCTGAAACTCCAATACTTTGGCTACCTGATGTGAAGAACTGACTCGTTTGATAAGACCCTTATGCTGGAAAAGATTGAAGGTGGGAGGAGAAGGGGACAAGAAGAGGATGAAGAGG
>NW_011478583.1:14434-15109 GCF_000754665.1 Bison bison bison | reverse complement strand
CAATATAGCCCTATAAATGATGGGGAGCTCTGAATGTCCTACCAGAATATGAAATGATGCTTTCTACAATGAGTGACAGAAGCATCAAGAGAGGAGAATGAAGAGGAAAAGTTAAAATTTTACATAACCTCCTGCTCCTTCTGCCTCTGTAACTCAGCTTGCTCCTTGCAAAGTCTGGATCACATAGGTCATGTAGTCTCAGAAAGTGGGGACTCACAATACTAGGAACTGGAGCTTATCTCAATCACCCTTGTCCTGCTCTTTGCAAACCTGCTTAATCATGCCTACATGTATAAAAACTCTGTAACCCCTTTGTTTGGGGCTCAGAGCTTGGAGTGTTAACTCCTCTGGGCCCACCGGCATAATAAACCTGAGTTCTCCAACTCTCTGAGTGTGGTGCTTGGTTCTCGAGTACTGGTTTCTGCAACACTACCAGTATAAATCTCCTTCCTTCTCCTTGAGCCGCCTGACAGGTGGCTCTGTTGGGTTGGAGCAGAGGGGTCTGAGACGAACGAGGAGGTACACCACCTGATGGTAATCCGGGTTCTCTTTCAGACCAGTGTTCTGACTCTCCAGATAGCTGAGCCCCCACCAGACTCATTGGAGGGACGGACCAACTCACCAGGAATGGCCACAGGATCAGGTAAGGCCCCAGGGCCAGTCCCCAGTCAGGTC
>NW_011478583.1:13011-13171 GCF_000754665.1 Bison bison bison | reverse complement strand
ACAGTCAACTTTGCTTGAGACCTTAGCCTTCGGCAAATTAGAACTTCAAACAAAGAAAAAAAAGGGGGGTCAAAGAGATATTTTATATCTCAAACAGAAAATTATAAGATCTCTGTCAGTCTGTCTGTCTTGATTTATATATGTCTCAGTGTAAGTCTTT
>NW_011478583.1:10505-11117 GCF_000754665.1 Bison bison bison | reverse complement strand
TGATGTTCTTAAAACATGGTAATAGTCTGCTCCTAAATCAGGAAATTAAAAATGGATAAAAAACAGATGAAAATCAAAGCCAGGGCTATGGGAAGTCCAGGACAGCTGCTTGGCTTTTCCCAGCTCCCTGACAGACCTCATTTTATTTGATGGGTTAAAGCCTTCCCTGGCTACAGTGTTAATGCCCTCACAATGAGTTCTCAAAAAAATATGTTTCACTCAATATTAACTTCCAGTTTTGTAATTAAGGTCTGTGCTTACTAAGACTCACTTCTGAGATAGCTCCTTGTTATATTGCTAAAAAGTTTAATTAAGTTATTAAAAAGGATGCTCTAAGAATATTTCTAAAGCTTATCTTGGTAACCAATGTTTGGCTAAAGGTCAGATGCTCCATGATGTACAACCAAGAGATTAACATTTGGCTATAATCATTTAACTTAGTCAGATGACCTGGGGTATACCAGGCTGTACCCAGTGAAAGCTCTTGACTTAAATTCTTGCTTGTGACCTTGCTAAAAACTGCTAGCTATATTATTTTCTATGTAGCTTTTTTCAAAAGATTATTTATGTTACCAAATATGTGACTGAGCCTTTGATAAAATGCTAATATGC
>NW_011478583.1:9291-10405 GCF_000754665.1 Bison bison bison | reverse complement strand
TTTAACTTTCTTCTTAAGTTTGCTTCTCCAAGTTGTAGTATGACAAGAATATCCCCCGGCCAACACCCAGACAATGCTGAAACAAGCTGCCTTATCATTCTGTGGACATTCACCTCCCTCTGTAAATACACTCCAAGGTCCTTAGGCTATTTTCCCTTTGAGATTTTATATGGGAGAACACCCCCAGTGATAGGAAAACTCAAGGGAAACCCCCAACAACTAGCTGACCTGGAGATGTCCTGACACCTCCAGGCCCTGGGAAAAGTCTTCCACCATATCACCTGAGAAAATCTTAGAAAGGACACCCATTCCTTTCGGCAATTGGGTTCATCCCTATCAGCCAGGAGATGAGGTATGGGTTAAAGACTGGAAAAAAGAACCACTTCAGCCAGTTTGGACAGGACCTCACACGGTTGTCCTGGCAACTCCTACTGCTGTTAAAGTTACAGCCGTCATCTCTTGGATGCACCACACCAGAGTCAAAAATGTAGTGGCTTTCTGTGGTGAGGACACCTGGAAAGCAGTGCAGGACCCCGAAAGTCCCCTCAAAGTCCAGTTCCAAAAACAACACTCTTCACCCATGAAGGACGCTAAGCCCTGCTCTAGTCACTCCGGAAGCTGACTAGTCAACACATGGCAGAAGCTTGAGGATCCAGCTTTCAAATTATCAATGGATTTTCATTGTCAACCATGGCCTCTATCCCTAATCAGTATTATTGCTGTGCTCTTCATTACAGGACCAACTAGAGTCCCTGGCTGAGGTGGTTTTACAGAGTAGGAGAGGGCTAGATCTACTGACAGCTGAAAAGAAAGGACTCTGCCTCCTCTTGAATGAAGAATGCTGCTTTTATGTAAACCAATCAGGAATAGTCAGGGACATGGCCCAACAGCTAAGGAAATGAATCATGAAAAGGAGAGAGGAACCTGCAAATTCCTGGGGTAATTGGAACAATATCTGGAGCTGGGCATCGTGGCTTCTCCCTTTACCCCGTCCTCTCTTCATGTTTTTTGTGGCGCTCTTGTTTGGCTCTTGTATTCTCAATGCTATTACCCAGTTCAAAACCTCTCAAATTGAATCCATAAAGTTACAAATGGTAATAGCTCAATATAGCCC
>NW_011478583.1:5220-7860 GCF_000754665.1 Bison bison bison | reverse complement strand
ATAGTTTGTTAATTTTATATTTTGATGTTTCAATTCCTAAGAAAGTTGACTTGTAAAATCACCAGAGAGTGAAATCTCAGTTTCCAGTGTGAAATCATTATCTGTGAAATTAAAGTACAATATAACTCACCAAACATTGGATACTGATAACCTAAGTTCAAGGTATAGACACTACTACAACAGACTTCTGCATTAGAATATATATATATGCATATATATTTATATACATGCCTGATACATGTGAAAAAATATGTGGTGTGACATTGAAGGAATGACATAATTCATGAATTTGCATAAAAGTATTCCCCATTATTCTGTTCCAATCCTGCCACTCAAAACATCATTCAGTCTCTTTCAGCCTCTAATACCTCATTTGTGAAATGGGAAAAATATTAATATTTTTCATACCTCTCAAGATGGTTTTAAGAATAAACTAACCATTTGAGAATCATTTACTCCATGCTTGGAGTGAACCAAACCCTGGCCAGTGAACTGACGTGGAGGAGTGCACAATTAAATCAAGACCCATCAGAAAGAGCTGGAAAGGAACCCTTATTCCCAATGCCTCCTGGGTCCATAGGTGGCAGGAGGGAAACATAGAAAGCACACTCTTCACTCCCTTACTTACTCTGCCCAGAAGATGTGCAGCAATTTCCCTAACTCATGAGGTAAAGATAACTGAGGATGCTTGGAGGTTTTCTGTGGAGGTGCACAGTGGTACACATTATGAACACCCTGAAATGTCACTCTGTGCTAGTGCTTAGTAAGTGTATGTTCCTCAAGAGTAAAATATTAAGATGTCCATTGTGACTTCATATATAAGCCATGGCTTGTCTTTCAGCATTTGTTGTTAATAGCCACTTTGTTCTCCATCTCACTCACTTGTTTCTGAATTCAGGTGCAGAGGACAGGAAGACATTTCTTCCCCTCTAAAATTCCCAAAGGATTCATTCTCACTTGTTTCACACAAAGCCAGTCATTTGGGGAAATGTAGCAGAGTTACAGGAACTTCTTTCACTTTTTTACCTATCAGAAAATGGACTCAAACCTGGAAGTCAGGCTTAACTACATAAGATAGCTAGTCTTTTTTTTTTTTTTTTTAACCTTCACTTCTAGCTCATCTCCTGTGTGCATTAAATTCTGGTCACAAAATGTCCTACCTCAGTTTGATATTAATTTCATTTTTCCTCATTACCATCTCATGGAAGACTAGTAGGGTCTCCAAGATTTTGTGGGTCAAGTGTAGGTATTAAATCTTAAATCACTCAGTTTAACCCTCTTTTATTGGATATTGCTGTGTATGTCTACTATTGATAGATCTGTTTATTCTAGATTTACCCCCAGTTCCCTGCATCCTCTCTCCACTACTTACACATTTCACATTTAGACATATATATATATATATATATATATATGTTTACTTTATAGTCAGATTTATACTTAACAGAATAATAGAATACTAGATGATTTATGTACATTAATTAGATCCTTGATCTTATCATTATTTTATAAATAAGGAAGTGGAGGTTCAAGGAGATCAACTTATTTCCTAAGTCATACAGTTTGAAAGTGACAGATCAAGAATTAAAATCAGGTCTTGCTGACTCTTGAATTCATGTATTTAACTACTGCTTATGGTTTGAGGTTGTGTAATGGCTTTGGAGAATTTTATTTTGTTTTTAAGTTCTATATTAAAAGCATTTTCTTCAATGTTTTAACTGAAATTATCAAACAAAGAAAAGTTTAATTTTCTAGTGAATACCAACACAGCCACCATCTAGGTTCTGCAATTAACACTTTACTATCATTGCTTTAGGCTATATCTGTCCTTCAACCTATCCTTCTATCCATCCATCATCCCATCTTATCGTTATGTATTTCAAAGTTGCAGCTATCAGTATACTTTCCCCGAATACTCCAGCATGTAGTTCATTAACTGGAGTTTGTTTATAGATTTTCTGTTGATTTAAAATTTACATGAAATGTACAAACCATAACTATACAATTCCATAATTCCCTTTGCCAAAAACTACACAAAAAAGAGAAAAAAACTTTGAGGGGTAAGAAATCTGGGACAGTGTTTTTCAAACACAGGATGAGCTGTCATAGGAAGAAAAGTGTATCAGGCTGATGTGCTGATTCAGTGCTCAGTGTCTGCCATCCTACAACTTAATTGTGAGAACGTGCCTTCTCTAAATCTCAATTTTCTCATCTGTCAAATTAAGATAGTATTACTCTCCTTCCAGGATTATTGTTAGCATCAAATGAGATAATGCATGTAATGTGCTTCACCCATTATTGTTATTATATTCATTAAATTAGCCATGTTTATCTTAAAAGATACAAGAGAGGGACTTCTTTAATGCTATGTTAGTGAACTAGCTTAATCTGTGATTGGTTATAAACTGAAAATTTAGGAGAACATATATACAGTAATCAAGGAACTGCTCTGTGATTAAACTCTGAACTTTCTTAATTAGTTTATCTGAAGTTTACTTTCATTTGTCACAACCACCTATATCCCAGGCTCTTTTGTACGATCTGGGGAAATTACGAGTAACGAAAGACACCACCTCAGCCCTTATGGATCTTAATAGGAATAATAGGGAACAAATACTTATAAATGAGGGGAAGTAATAA
>NW_011478583.1:4247-5120 GCF_000754665.1 Bison bison bison | reverse complement strand
CTGGAAAGCATATATTTGGTGACCTAATGTTCAAATCTCTTATAGGCATATTTTTGTTTAGAATAGCACCCCAAGGAGAACAAAGGGCTTTAATTATTTATAAAATGCATTTATCATTTCTTTCCATCTTCATTCCATCATCCCTCTTCTCTAAGTCATGCGTTTCCCCAAAATAATCTGTTACAGAAGTGTTGATATTTCGAATGGTTAGTAAAAAGCAATCTGAAAGCATGTCAATGACAAAGGATAGGACTTATCATCTAAAGACCCGTTTATTAACAGCAGTTTATTCTTCTTTTTCTCCCTTCCCTTACTTTCAACAGCCAAAACTCAAGACTATATGTTAGAATGGGAAATAGTAAAATATGATTATATCTCAATCTACCTCAATATTTAACAGTTTTTTGTCAATGTAAATTGACTTCAACAACTGATACTTTTTTAAACCAGTTAAGTCATCAATCAGCACATTAACATACTTAACATTAGTATTCCTAATGACAAAATTATTATCTTTGAAATAAACTGCCAATGAGGTACTCAGTAATAACTGACCTCACTACAATAGTATTCTTTTATATGTGAATATTGAGTTAATGATATTTGGTTTAGATTTAGAATGTGCAGTTGAGCTAACATGCCTTATCGGCATGTCTCTAAGCATATGCCATTAAGAAACATGTATATTTAAAGAAGGGAGGAAACAAAATCTTATATATAACTATAAAAAAATAAAGTAATTCCTGGCCTGTTCTTTTGTTTTTAGTACTCAGAGAAGCATGCGCCACTCCTGCCTCCACTCCATCTCTATCCCTTAACCTTTTTATACAAGTACATCTTTCTTTAATGACTTAATAAATATAGCCTCTTTCT
>NW_011478583.1:0-1812 GCF_000754665.1 Bison bison bison | reverse complement strand
AAGCTACCAACAGTATTCTTCACAGAGCTAGAACAAATTAATTCACAATTTGTATGGAAATACAAAAACCTCAAATAGCCAAAGCGATCTTGAGAAAGAAGAATGGAACTGGAGGAATCAACCTACCTGACTTCAGGCTCTACTGGAATAGCTACTATTTCTTGAATACCACCTTTAATAAGCCTTTCATGTGTGTTCATTATCTTATATCCTACAATATCCCTACAAAATAGGTATTTTTTAAATGTACAATTTAAAGATGAGAATCCAGAGAAGTAAGACAACTCGCCCCCAGTCTTACAGACAGTAGATGGTGGAGATGGGAATTTGAACTTCAATTTTATCTGATTCTGGGGCCTGAGCCTCTGGCTACTATATTGTACTGAAAAAAATTAGATTCCCAGGTACCTCTGAAGTTTGGCCAAATACATACAAAGCTTGCAGGAAGAAAACCTCAATGTCTGGAGGAGGAGAGAGAAACATGCCTGAGGTTCCCTGACTTCTGCTTTTTATCAGCACTGTTGAAGAGTTAACAAATCCCAGAGAGGGATGATAACAAATCCTGCAGAGTAATGGCTGTGGGTTGGGTGAGCTCCTTGGCACAGAAAAATCAAGCTTCAACAGAGATTCTTGTGTCCAGGTTTGGCACAAAATTAGCTGTTTTCCCCCATACCTGACAGTTGCTTAGGCTAGGATAATGGGCATCTCAGTGGTATCTGTATGGACAAGTATCTGAAGACCAGAATCTCAGCTAAAATACTGGGACAACTTAAGACCCTAAATGTGCGACACAAACTCTACAGAATACAGAGCCTTAAACATGAGTTTACATGTCCACTATCCCTATGGAATGGAGACTATGAAGCAGAGATCATGTTATTACAGAAAATGACATCATGTCTCTGGCACAGAGTCCATCCATGCCTCCTATACTTATTTCTACCTGCAGTGTTACAATATTTCCCATTTAACTAACACAGTATGTGAAGTACTAAGTGCTGAATTGCTAAGTACTTAGTACAGAACTTGGCATATAGGAAGTGCTCCATGACTATTAAAATAAGCACGTACTAGATAATAATAAATACCTTTTGAGTAGAACTAAATCTATGGGTCCTACTAGTTATTTATTATATCTCTCAAATTCAGTTATTTCTGTATAATATTAAAATCTTATATACATTTTTAAAAACAAAATTTAAAGCAATGAACCTTTAAATCTGATTTCAAAATAGCTTTTTTTCCCCTAAATTCAAATTGATGTCACATCTAGTCTAAATACATTACTTCCTATTATAAATATCATTAATATCTTACTCTCTTAACAGTGGAATTTGGATATAAGTGTGTATGTTTATATATATGCACACAATTTAACATGCTAAATTCAACTTGGTCAACCTAAAATGCATGTATGGAGATATATATAAGGAAAATGTAAAGAAATCAAATGGTTCAATGCCATATAGTATTTATCAGATTTGTGTTCTAGTAATATAAAAAGAATTACAAGCAATGATGTATGTGTGTGCTGTTAAGATGAGTCCAAATTATTTCAGTCCCACTTATGGTATTGGAGAAGTGAAGTGAAGTAATGTGAAAGTCGCTCAGTTGTGTCCAACTCTTTGCAGCTCCATGGATTATACATACAGTCTATGGAATTCTCCAGGCCAGAATACTGGAGTGGGTAGCCTTTCCCTTCTCTAGGGGATCTTCCCAACCCAGGTATCGAAGCCAGGTCTTCCATATTGCAGGCACATTATTTACCAGCTGAGCCACAGCGAAGCCCAAGAATACTGGAGTGGGTAGCCT
>NW_011478582.1:19548-20529 GCF_000754665.1 Bison bison bison | reverse complement strand
ATGGACATGTGTGAGGAGAGATGAAATTTGTAAATGTTAAAATTGCTAATGCCAAGTGTCTCCGTTAACTTTTCCTGTATAACAAATCACTCCCAACTCACAAAATATAACAATAGGCATTCATTTCTTGCTCATACATCTGTGAGATCAGCTGTGAATGCTAATGATCTAGACTGAACTTGGGCTTAATTCTAAGCTGCATGTTGGGTTCAAGTCTGTTTCACATTAGTAGCATCTTCTTTGGACTGGAAGAGAGCTAGCCAGGAGCATGTATATTTCACAGCAGAGGCACAGAACAATAGGGCAAGCACAACTACACTGGTATATTTCAAGCTTTTATGCACATTACATTCACCAGCATCCCAATGGCCAAAGCAAGTCTGTGTGACCAGGCCAATATCAATGGGATAGAGTAGTATGCAATCTTCCCATGAAAATAGAAAGGAAAAGGATGATTGTTTGCTGAATAATAATCTAATCTACCACACAAAGTCAAGTTGGTCTCATGTTCAATTTTTCCTAGGAATAGAAACATCAAAGTAAGGCTGCTAATAATGAACCAAAATCAGATTGTATTCAACAGTTACATTTCAAGGTAGAGTTTTTCCTACTTTGGTCCATGAATATTTTGTAAACAACATTTAATGCATCTTCACATTTCTATGTTTTATAAACAGTTCAACAAATTAGACGTCAAAGAATCCTAAGGGTGGAAGCTTCCTGATAAGAGGAATATCATAAAGAAATTACGGTATATTTAGAAACCAGAATGACATTTCCATCCTTTATTTGTTTACCACTTGAAGTTTAGCAACTATATGGCAATGCATTAAAAGTCTCCTTAGTCATTTTCCTGGTGATTTTCCAGCCTCCTGAAAAATTATAGACCCAACAATAGTTCAAGGACTTCATAATTCACCAAAATTGTCTAAACTTCTGGAAAAGCTCTTTTTTTGTGCAATGCTCAGGACTTACAGCCTA
>NW_011478582.1:18329-18549 GCF_000754665.1 Bison bison bison | reverse complement strand
GTTTCTCCCTCTCTATACCAGGAAGACAAGGATGATTCTGAATTTCTAGAAATTTTTATCACTGGATCTGACGGTGACTTAAATCTGCATAAAAACCTTATCCTAGTTTACTGTGCTTTTCTGAGTGACCTCCCATAACTGGCTCTCCTTCCCCAACCATGTTTCCTCTCAAATACCCATCTCCAGCTAGAGAGGAAACACGGTTGGGGAAGGAGAGCCA
>NW_011478582.1:14354-16029 GCF_000754665.1 Bison bison bison | reverse complement strand
GGGGAGGGAGGTGGGAGGGGGGTTCAGGATGGGGGACACATGTACACCCATGGCTGATTCATGTCAGTGTATGCCAAAACCCACAATATTGTAAAGTAATTAGCCTCCAATAAAAATACAATAATTAATCTAAAAAAATAGGAGATTTTCCTTGTAAATGTCTCTGACAAAAGACAATTTCTACTGGTTTTTCAGAGCTTTTCTTATCTGCAGTTTCTTAAAAAAAATAATCAGCCTAAAACAAAGTCTCATGCCAAAGAACATACTTTATGGTGACAAATTCTGCTCCCCTTCACATCTAAACAAGTAAATGTCCACTCATCATTCTCCTCCAAAAGCAACAAAATCTCATCTCATCATGAATAATAGTAAATATATAAACTCTTTTAGAAATAATTCCCTTGTGTCATTTAAAAGCAAATGGCTCCTTACCTTTAGAATATGTAAATTCTGCCATTCTTGCTAATTATATAGATTTGAGCAACTGATCCCACAAAAGAATGTTTTGAAGACCACTATTTCATGTATTGATTAAATTTCTTCAGAATTTTTTAAGACCTAAAATTATTTACAAACACTCCCCAGTTATTAACATTTTGTTGTTTAATATTGAGAACTCAAAAATTATCAGATTTGTTTTTTAGGGTTAAATTGTGAAATCCCTATAACCTTTCCAACACAGTGACTTACCCTTTTGCTAGCTACAGAAAACCATGGATAAAATCAAACCTAGAGGACTTCCCTGATGGTCCGATGGATAGGAGACTGCCTGCCAATGCAGGGAACTGGGGTTCTATCTCTGGTCCGGGAAGATCCCACATGTCATGGAGCAACTAAATCTGGGCGAGCCACAACTACTGAGCCCATGTGCCACAACTAGTGAAGCCTATGTACCCTAGAGCAAGAGAAGCCACTGCAATGAGAGGCCTGCACACCACAACTGGAGAGCAGTCCCCACTTGCCACAACTGGAAAAAAGCCTGTGCAGCAATGAAGACCCAACACAGCCAAAAATGAATAAATGAATAAATAAAATTTAAAAACTCAAACTTAGGAAAACATTAGATATGCCAATAGAAATATGAAGAACCATTTTTTTTTAACTCTAGGGAAAAGGAAGGATATTGCAGCTACTGTTGGAATTTTGTATGCTAAAACACACAGAGAGAGAATTTTGAAAAAGAACTTACAATGCTGGTGTGGTGTCCACAGAAGTAGATTAGCAAAATAAAGACAGATGGCAATGAATTAATCTAACACCCAACTCTAACACTTAACAGCTATGTTGCCATCACACACTTCTCTACTGTACTAATTCAGACTTCAACTTGACATAGATCACAAAAATATATGCATGTGTTCAACACCATCTGCTGCATAAGTACAATTAAAGGGAAAGGAGCTTGCCACCATGGGATGTCAGTAGTAATATCTCATTCTAGGGTAACACTCTTTTAGTGGGAAGAAGTAAAGAGCTTGGGTGGCCCAGTTGCTGACCCAGGTATATTTGCCAAAAGCCAACTGACACCTCTCCCAAAATATTTTCCTGAAAACAGAGTGGCATGATGCACAGACCTTCACATGAAGTAATCCTGTTGTGAACCCTGTGTGAAATTTTAAAAATTTTCAAAATGAATTAAAAACAAGGCTAGTATAAATAGACTTTTCATTTGCTC
>NW_011478582.1:12955-14166 GCF_000754665.1 Bison bison bison | reverse complement strand
ATGTAAGGAGGGGGTCACAGGCATGTCGCCAGCATCCAACCATCATGCATTTCAGGAAGGCCATTATGGGGAGAAGAAAATGAAACATTGGATCACGATGATTCAGATTTTAAATTAATGCACTGTTCTGACAGACTTCAAACTCTTAAAAGTAAAAGAAAACTTCTTAATAATAAATCAGAAACAAAGGCGACTAAGCAACCAAGAATGTAACAGAGGATATTTGATGCGATTTTGACATATTCCCCGAAACAGTACATTTTGGGTAAATTTGTAAACTAAACCAAATATATTTATGAGGAGAGGAGAGAAAATAAAAAAGTTTTAGAGAATAAGTTGTTTTCAAATTACACCAAGCAGGGCTTCCCTGGTGGCTCAGTGGTATAAAGAATCTGCCTGCCAGTGCAGGAGACACAGGTTTGATTCCTAGTCCAGGAAGATCCCACATGCTACAGAGCAGCTAAGACCATGAGCCTGTGTGCTAGAGCCTGGGAACCACAACTACTGAGCCTACGGGCCCCAACTACTGAAGCCCATGCACCTAGAGCCCGTGCTCCACAACAAGAGAAGACACTGCAATGAGAAGTCTGCACACTGCAACTAGAGAGTAGTCCCCACTCACCACGACTAGAGAAAAGCCCTCACAGCAACGAAGATGCAGCACAGCCAAATACATTTTAAAAAATCATATCAAGCAGTTTATTTCTAACATCAACCCTAAGACTTAAATATAATTAAAAATAAAACAAAAGGAAACAAAAAGCAACATGAACATAATGTGGTTTGCCCTTACCATAGCTATGAATGTTCAAAAACCCCAAAAAGAAGGAAAGCAGCCATAAATGATGATTCAAGCCTTTAATTTCCTGATAATGTAATGGAAGTTGAAGATAATTAATGCAATTAACCAACATCAAAGGAAAATAAACTTTGAGATAGCTGCACCTATAGTTATGCAATTCTGCTTCCCAAATGCTCCAGGACATTCCAAAATCATGAAAGGAGGAAACAGATAATGGGTTCTCACTTTTACATGGAATATATGAGATGCTGTGAGATTTAAATACAGAGTGCTTAGGAGTGTTTTAACTCTATGAGATGCTACATTCACTACCATGGTAATCCAAGTCTATGCCCCAACCAGTAACACTGAAGAAGCTAAAGTTGAACGGTTCTATGAAGACCTACAAGACCTTTTAGAACTAACACCC
>NW_011478582.1:8671-10671 GCF_000754665.1 Bison bison bison | reverse complement strand
TTGGATGGCATCACCGACTCAATGGACATGGGTTTTGGTGAACTCCGGGAGTTGGTGATGGACAGGGAGACCTGGTGTGCTGCAGTTCATGGGGTTGCAAAGAGTCGGACACAACTGAGCGACTGAACTGTACAGTAAGGAAAACATAAAGTAAAAATAAAATATGAAAAACTTATAACTCATGGTCTTATAATTCTTTATTCTAGAATCAATTAAAAATTTTTTTTCACCTGATGGATAGCATTAACTAGCTTTATAACAGATGCTCACCCAAAGAAATGCAAATCACATTAAGAAAAAGCCTACTTTAGATGTTTCCTTTTCATCACATGGAGCCAGACTGAAGAGCTAAGAAGAATGTCCCATTTCTACATAATAGCCACTAATGTTAAAGTTTGCAAGTATTTGGGTAAATTTTGTTAAAAACATGGCTTGGCTTTAAGACAAGTTTAGATTCATCACCTACATGCGCAATTCACAAAGGTTATGCAAAAGACTAAAGGACAGTTGTAGTAGTTTGGCATGAGAAACTGGACAGGTAACTTATCACTCCCTCAATAAAGGAGGGGAATTAATGGTTTCCCTGGGTATCTCCATGTATACAGGAAGTATAAACTCTATTAAACTCCTGTTAATCTGTCTTTTCATCCCAGCCAAGAACACAGAAGGGTAGACGGAAAATTAATTGTTCTCCCCGACAACAGAAACTCATAATGAAAGAAAATGTACAGTGCTATTCAAGTGCAAAATTCTTGGTCAGCCTCCCTGCTTCTTCAGCAGAGGGCACTCTGCAATGAAAAGTGGCCACCTTCCCACTATAGTACCCAAGAGTACAGTTGAATGAAGTGAAGTTTCCCACGTTCACTGGCCTATCAGTGTGAAGCTCCAAGGGCCGGGCTACAGTGGTCAGTGGTGGTGAATACACAGCTATTCAGGGTTTGCCTGATGCTCAGCCTCCACCCACACTGTCTTCTTGATCTGTTCTAAGCAGGTATGTGTAGCAAAATGATCAATCCTAGGAAAGCTGAGAAGTTACTACAAATTGCTGAAAATATCAGTGGTCTGGCCTTCACACCCCTTACTTAAAAACTGATGGTTTCAGAGGGAAAACACCACGGAAATTCAACCTTCCTTTCTGCTCCAAGATAACGCTAAAAGTCAGATAGCCCTTCCTTCTACTTTCTCAGCACCATAATGGGATCATGGTTACCAGGTTCTAGGAGACTTAGTTACCTAAACAGGCATCTCAGGAAGCTGGGGGAAAAAAGTGCAGCTTAGCAGCTACCAGCACAGACTGGGGAGTCTGACCTGGGTCCTGCCACTTAGCCGTGTGTGAGCTGTGTCATCTGGTACAAGTTACTCAACCGTGCAATGCCCCGGCTCTCTAGTCTGAAATCAGTACACAGGTGTGAGAAATTAAAGGAGATAATGTATGTTCAGTGTTCAGCTTGTGACATAGTAAACACTCTGCATACCTCCATTAAATCATCATTAATAAGAGTAGTTTCTCTTTGTTAATGCCATCTGCTTCTCATTATTTCATTACTCTCTAACTCTCAGAACACAGTCACTTGTTTCAATATTTTAGACTCACAAAAATCAGTTATGTAAACAACTTAACAGTAAAGGCTCTAAAATAAGAATAAATGGTTCCACTTCTCTCTGTCCCTACAGTCCTACTTTATTGAAATAATATTGCTAAAATATAGCAGTAAAACTTTTATAGCTTATTGTTCCATAAATTCTCCCTGCATTAGCGCATATGGCATGCATACACACACACACACACACACACACACACACAGTATACATCTTTTCTTTAACTTTTTAAAAAAAACTTCTATCTGACCTCTTTCACGTCTTGCCATGTCCTCCTCCATGGGGTCTTCCTGACCCCAGAAATGAACCCAGGTCTCCTGCATTGCAGGCAGATTCTTTACTGACTGAGCCATATCAGGGAAGCCCCCAGTTACCTATAGTGCTATCTTATTTTTTCCAAT
>NW_011478582.1:4422-5372 GCF_000754665.1 Bison bison bison | reverse complement strand
CCACCACAGAACATGTGGTATCTGGTGGCCGCTGTCCTCTCAGTATGGGCCCTGATGGAAGACTGGGAGGTGGTGAATGGGTCATTGGATAATATTGAAAAGACACTATAGGCACTGAGCTCTCACTTGCCAGACAAATCTCCACATACTGCTGCTAACACCGTGAGGTGGATTTCGTTGACTGCCTTGAAGGCAAACATGGGGAATGCTCTCCCTGATGTTGCACAAGTGCACAGAGAGTATTATAAAGACGTTACAAGTGGTGAGCTTTCGGAAAAAAAAGTGGTGCGTGCTGCCGCTGACACCATGGGGTGAACTTTATTGACCGCCTTGAAGGAAAACATGGAGAATGCTCTCTGTGATGCTGCACCAGTGCATGAACTGCAGAGATGTGCAAAGGAACTAGAGCAACAGATGCAGATGCTAGGACGAGAGCTGCATGGCCTTGGGGACCATGGTGTCTCAGAATGCCAGGTGACTCACATAGGGTGCACCTAATCAAACACACAGCCTGATGAAATGGATCAATGCTGCCATCTGCACGATGCAGACCAACACAGGAGAGTTCCCAAATACCATAAGTAAATGGCATACTTGTGCCAAGTTAACCCAAGTGGTGAGAGAATTGGGCATGAGACAGGCGATGTTTAACCTAAATGCCTGGAGCCCAGATGATAAGCCTTTTACCGGTGGTATGTGAGACACCATTTTAACCAGTGCTCCATCTGCCTATTTTGGATCCCTATCTGCTATACTTACACCCTATGTGGGGCACCTCATCTGGCCAGCTTGAGAAACACAAAAAGGCAGCAGCAGCAGGCTAAAGGGATTAGAATGGTGAAAGCCCCCAAGCGGGGTTGAGCTGGTAAAGGCCCCACCTGGGTAACAGCAGTACAAGTGTGAGCTGATTCGCTAGCAGCAGGTCTTGACAGAAACAAAATTGATAAGCA
>NW_011478582.1:0-701 GCF_000754665.1 Bison bison bison | reverse complement strand
ACTATGGCAAATAGCAGAGTCCATAAAATGAGTCACAGAAAAGCCTGAAGCAAATATCAAAGGTTGTTCCTTGTAGCAATCCTAACTGAAAGATAAAGGCCCAACACAAACTGTAATTCTGAGGCAGCAGTTGAACACAGAATTAAGCTAATGCCACTAAGGTGTTTTGAATCTATGGGCACTGCAGTCAGTATCAATGTGCTCAGTCTTGTCTGACTCTGTGACCCCATGGACTGTAGCCAGCCAGCCTCCTCTGTCCACGGGATTTTCCAGGAAAGAATACTGGAGTGGCTTGTCATTTCCTTCTCCAGGGGATCTTCCAAAAGAGAGATCAACCAGTCTCTAGCGTCTCCTGAATTTGCAGGCAGATCCTTTACCACTGTGCTACCTGGGTGATTGTTGTTTTTCAGTCACTCAGTTGTGACTTTTTGTGACTCCATGGACTGCAGCACACCAGGCTTCCCTGTCCTTTACCATCTCCTGGAGCTTACTCAAACTCATGTCCATCAAGCAGGTGATGCCATCCAACCATCTCATCCTCTGTTGTCCCCTTCTCCACTTGCCTTCAATCTTTCCCAGCATCAAGGTCTTTTCCAATGAGTTAACTCTTCGAATCAGGTGGCCACAGTATTGGAGCTTCAGCTTCAGCATCAGTCCTTCCAATGAATATTCAGGACTGATTTCCTTTAGGATTGACTGGT
>NW_011478581.1:19903-21027 GCF_000754665.1 Bison bison bison | reverse complement strand
CAAGGGACTCTCAAGAGTCTTCAACATCACAGTTCAAAAGCATCAATTCTTCGGTGCTCAGTTTTCTTTATAGTGCAACTCTCACATCCATACATGAGAGAGATGTCAGTCAGATAGTCGATAAGAAAAAGAAAATGGGTCCTTTACAGACCAATGGATACGTGTTCATTTTTGTGCATGAATTGAGAAGGAATTATGAAAGTTTGTTAGCTCTTATTAGAGAAAGCAATGATCAGTCAAATCCACCAGGAGGTCATCAAGAAAAATCATAACAGACCATTTCTTTTGTTGATGAGACAGATTGAGGAAATTGTACAGGCATAGACTACCCAGATCACAGAATTTCACTTTTCCCAACTATCCCCTAGTTGTATTTAAAACAATGGATTATTTTTTGATTACTTCTCTTTTTAACTTGATAGTCTGTATTTGATTAAAGATGATTATATGACTTTTAGGTGAATTGACTTATTAACTTTTTATTGAAAAATTTTAGAAAATTGAAATAGAGACTTCCTTGGCTATTGTTGCTCAGCTGCTAAGTCGTGTCTGACTCTTTGCAACCTCATGAACTGCAGCATGCCAGGCCTCTTTGTCCTTCATTATCTCCTGAAGTTTGCTCAAACTCTTGTCCATTGAGTTGGTGATACCATCCAATCATCTCATCTTCTGTCACCCCCTTCTCCTCTTACCCTTGATCTTTCCCAGCATCAGGGTCTTTTCCAATGAGTCTTTGCATCAGATGGCCAAAATATTGGAACGTCAGCTTCAGCATCAGTTCTTCCAATGAATAGAACCCCATGAACAGTACGAAAAGGCAAAAAGATATGACACTGAAAGATGAGCCCCCTAGATAGGTAGGGGGCTGTGTCCAGTATACCACAGGGGAAGAGTGAAGAAATAGTTACAGAAAGAAGGACCAGACAGTCAGTGAAGGTTTACTTCCCTGGTGGTCCAGTGGTTAAGAATCCATCTTGCAATATAGGGGCTGAGGGTTTGATCCTTGGTCGGGGAACTAGGACTCCACATGCTGCAGACTACCTAAACCTGCATGCTACAAATAGAGTCCCTGCACAGCAAGGAAAGATCCCACTTGCTGAAACTAAGACCCAATGAAGCCAAAT
>NW_011478581.1:16794-17683 GCF_000754665.1 Bison bison bison | reverse complement strand
AGAAAATTGTTTTTCTGTTGTTTCCAAAAAGATAAACAGGCTATGTTTCACACATAGGCAGACACCTCATTTGGGGCAGCACTTATTACATAGGCAACATAGCCACTGGGTCAGAACTGATTTTTAATGATAAAGTCGATGGCATCATTGACTCAATGGACATGAGTTTGAGCAAACTCCAGGAGATAGTGAAGGACAGGGAAGCCTGGTGTGCTGCCGTCCATGGGTTCACAAACAGTAGACACAATTGAGAAACTGAACAACAACAAATAAAGTTAAGCACTGATGTCGGAAATCGGTGTGAGTGAAGGTTTTTTTTTTATTTTTTCTTCTTCTTCTTCCTCCTCCTCTTCCTGTCTCTTCCCCGTCCTTCTCCTCCTTCTCCACCTTCTTCTTTTTTTGTCTTTGTGATTTCACAGTACCTCTTCGGCCATGAAGGGAGGAATTTCTGTTCCCCGTCTTCTCTAGGATGTCTGGCATGGCCATAAAATACAATTTCCAGTTTTGTGGGAGCAAAAACACTAAACAAGCATGTTTAGACTTTCACAGAATACCTCATCATAGGGTAAGGATTTACATGTAGAAAATACTCCACAAACTTAATTGTTCCCCTCAACAAATCAAAAAGGGAGACAGGCAAAGACCACTGTTAAGCATAAGACAATATAAGCAGATATATTGTGAAAAGAATTCAGGTTGCTGAGATGGCAAATATGACATCATCTCCTTTGGTTCTACTTTTGAGATAACTTTGTATGTTATCCCTCTTTTTAATTAATGTTGTTGTTCTAGTGTAGGCCACACATTATCTTAGCCAAGGAGCTTCAGGATAAAAGTGATACAAACCAACTCAAGCTGGTGTAAGGAAACTAAGGAACATCATTACAAG
>NW_011478581.1:15285-16694 GCF_000754665.1 Bison bison bison | reverse complement strand
TTATCTGTAAGATAAATTCTCCTGTATATTACCTGAGGGCCATTAATCTTCCATGAAATGACACACCTGAAAGGGCCTGTCGTGTAGTTGGCATTTAACAGGCACTGTCTTCTTCGCTTAATGGCCACAACAGAACTGTGAGGCGTAGCAGTAGGAAGCCTGCAACCTGAGTAAGTGGGGTCAGGTGCTTGGTCTTTGGTCTTTTGCCTCCTTCAATGTTCCTTCTCCTTACACTCTCCCTACACTTAACCTCTATTTTAAAGACAGCAATTTTTAAAATAATGGAAATGCCTCCTATATAGTCTTATTGTACACACTTGTACTATTTCTACTACAGGTAGGGCAACTGTTTGACTAAAGGAAAGACTAAGTGTGAAATTATAAAATATGAGATGAGAAAAGTTCTGACTGGGTGGAGTTGGGACAGGGACATGAAAACAAAGGGAAGAACTTCAGTTTGAATCAATGGATGAGAAGAAACTGTTGTAGGCCTCAAATTCTGTGACAGATTTTGGTCAAGTCATTTCTGATAAAAAGAATCGATTTAAAAAACTAATGACATTGCCACACACAAAACAAATGGTCAACAAAACATTCTCCTTTCCTTCTGAAAGTTTTGTGATGCCGTGTTAATATTAAACGTAACTAGCCAATTGAGATGAACAGTTCTGAGACTGTTCTTCCACCACTGCTTAGGTATTGGGGATAATTTTCATTTAGCCTTCTGAGCTTTCTGGGATAAATCAAAAGACACTGGCATTTCATAAGGTTAAATGTGGGAATAGCAAACAAGATTGGCTGGGGCAGAAGGAGAGACACTAGACAGGGAGCCTCAATTGAATGCTGCTATAGGAGAGGATGATGCCTGCCTTACCAAGGACATGACTATGGAAATGAAAATTGATGGTCAGGGTAATCTCCCACGAAGGGGGAAAGAGAAATATGAAGTGAACTATTATTTCAGACACTTGCTTCTAACACCTGACAGACTTGGACATGAATGAGGCAGCCTCTTGTAGACATGGTCTGGTCTCTTCTGTTTTCTCTTGCTACTCTGAATTATTTCCATTTTATCCTTTGTGCTCACTTGAAGGTTTCTGGGAAAGGAGGAAGAAGTGACACCTTTTTCCCCTTTTGCCAGTTTCAATGGGTCAACCCTGTGTCACCTGTCAGCCTGACCCCATTATTTCCAGCATATGGAGTGGCAAATAAACCAATCAGCCAATATAGGTCAGTTTGTATTATGTCTGGTTTGGGGGTAAAACTGCATTGTCCGTGGTATCCAGGAGCTAAGGTCTGATTAATGGCTTCTATATTCAGAGCAGGGCATGAGGATGAAAAGAATTTGAAGGACAGGAAGTCCAAAGTATATTTTGGCTTTGGAATATAGTAAACTTCACGCTGCTTAT
>NW_011478581.1:12335-13297 GCF_000754665.1 Bison bison bison | reverse complement strand
GGCTGCCGTCTATGGGGTCACACAGAGTCAGACACGACTGAAGTGACTTAGCAATAGCAATAGATAAAATAGATAACCAACAAGGTGCTACTGTATAGCACAGAGGACTATACTCAATATTTTACAATAACCTATAAGGGGAAAGAATATGAGAAATAATATTTGTGTATATGCATATAGAGCTGAATCACTTTGCTGTACACCTGAAGCTAACACAGCATTGTAAACCAGCTACGCCTCAATAAATAACTAAATAAAAATTAAAAAGTAAATAGTGTTAAAAGGGTTATAATAAAAAGGGAAAATTTTTCTCAATTGTAGTCTTTAGAGTGAAACACAATTTTGTTTGATGAGGATGAAGACTTCTTCAGAGGAACTCGCCAGACAACACGCTGCCTCCTACTCCACACATATGCTCACCCCACTTTTCCTAGGTAAGTTAGACCATAAAGTGGAAGTAGGTTCAACTTCTTTCTTGCACAGATATACTTTTACACATCCTAGTGCATTCTTATCTCTGGGACAAGTACAACTCATCCTTAAAGACTCAGTCATGGAAACTGTTCATTTGATGACCCCAAGCTAAGTTGGGCGCCCCTACTTCATGCTTTCACAGCATGTTTTATTATACCTCTCTCTGTCATTATCCTCATCTCTACAGACTCCTTGAGGACAGGAGGGTATCTGCATATCCAATGCTTTGTATAGTTTCAAGCACACAGTTCAGCTCAGCTCAGTCACTCACTCGTGCCTGACTGTTTGCAATACCATGGACTGCAGCACGCCAGGCCTCCTTGTCCATCACCAACTCCTGGAGCTTACTCAAAAGCATGCCCATGGAGTTGGTGATGCCATCCAACCATCTCATCCTCTGTCGGCCCCTTCTCTTCCCACCTTCAATCTTTCCCAGCATCAGGGTGTTTTCCAATGAGTCAGCTCTTCCCATTAGGTGGCCAAAGTAT
>NW_011478581.1:11316-12235 GCF_000754665.1 Bison bison bison | reverse complement strand
GCCAAATTAAAAAAATAAACAAAATAAAGTGAAAAGTTCAGGTTGACAGTGTGGAGTGCAGTAAACTTCTTCTATTGTCTGTGCTCTGGTTAAAATGCCCATAGTTTCCCCACAATTGCTTTGATACTGTTATGAGTTCTGCACAAATGGCAGCCATCACACTTGGAATTTCTCAGAGAGGACCTTCAGCTTTGTGGAAGATGCTATGTGTGTACAAACAATGAAGGGATAAATATAGAAGCAGGGTGATTCTACATCCTGTTTGGCCTAGGAGTGCCCGCATGTTTATGCCTGTTGTCTGAGCATTCCATCTGGTTAGTGTGCTCTTTCATAGTCAACAATATCTTGACTTGCCCCCCTCCCCAAATTATATGATCACTCTATTTATAAGCTGCAATGGAATGAGAAACAGAATCCTCAACTTAGTTTCAACTTCTCTAACGCTCTGGAACAGGTTGCACTTCTAATTAGTGTGTAAAGTGCCAAGAAACAATTTATTATTAGTTCTCATAATCATAATGCACTTTATGCATATATAATCCATTTACTGGAGTCTCTCAGAGTGCTTTATTAAGGCTCACAGTTTGGTAACATTTAGGATATTGCTTCCAAATTACCGATGACATCTGTAGCAGAGAGGTTAAACGATGTGTACAAGGTCACACATCAATTTAGATGGTAGCAAACTTGGAATCATTATGGGCATTATAATTACTTAACATTGTAACAGGCCTTTTCTTTGCAGAGCTATTTCTTACAATCCAATGAGCTCGGTCAGCTTTATTTTAAATGGGCTATATTTTAAGACAGAACCAGATAAGAGAAGTCTAGCAAGTATTGGCAAATAAACTCTGTAAAAATAACTGTGGGCTTCATCTAGAGATTGTCACACTAAGTAAACTAAGACAGAGAAAGACAA
>NW_011478581.1:10385-11216 GCF_000754665.1 Bison bison bison | reverse complement strand
GTGATTATGTTTGTGTTTTGTAGATAGGCTCATTTGTGTCGTATTTTAGATTCCATGTATAAGTGATATCATATGGTACTTGTCTTTCTCTATCTGACTTACTTCACTTAGTATTAATGTGATAATCTCTAGCTGCATCCATGTTGCTGCAAATGGCATTATTTCATTCTTTTTATGGCAGAGTAATACTCCAGTGTGTATATATATACCACATCTTTATCTGTTCATCTGTCAATGAACAGTTAAGTTTCTTCCATGTCTTGGCTATTGTGAGTCATGCTGCTGTGAACATAGGGGTGCATATATCTTTTTGAATACAATTTTGTCTGCATATATGCCCACAAGTGGGATTGCTGTATCACCTCAACCTCTAGGAATTTGCAAGTTAAGACAGAATATATTTTTTCCTCATTCTTGCACACAAAGAAGACAAAAAATTCAGCATTATCAGAGCCGTAAAGAAGTCTAAAGAACATTTGAATTCTCATATGGGGCAACTGAGTCTCAGAGATGTCAAGTGACTTGTATTAGTCAGAGCTCAAACAGGCCAGATTTTTACATATAGTGGGCACAGCAAATACCTTATGCAAATGCGGTAAGTGCATCTTTAGGTCAAAGAACATTTTTGAGAATGAAAGTGAGATGAGTACATGATTAGAGACTGTGTAAATATTTATGAGAGCTCCATTTTAAAGTTTGGGCTGGAACTTCCCTAGCAGTCCAGTGGTTAAGACTCCAGACTCCCAATGTGGGGTAACCAGGTTCAATCCCTGGTCAGGGAACTAGATCCCACATACCACAACTAAGACTGCTAGGGAAGTTCCAAATTAA
>NW_011478581.1:6471-7849 GCF_000754665.1 Bison bison bison | reverse complement strand
CAGGGGATCTTCCCAACCCAGTGATCAAACCTAGGTCTCCCGCATTGCAAGCGGATTCTTGACAGTCTGAGCTGCCAGGGAAGTCCAAGAATACTGGAGTGGGTAGCCTATACCTTCTCCAGGGGATCTTCTTGCATTGCAGGAGGATTCTTTACCAGCTGAGCTACCAGGGAAGCCCAGACTTAAGGTATTAAAGTCAATTTGAAAATAAGTTGACTGACTATATTGACTGGAAACTTGGGATCAAATTGCAAATAACCTGGAATAATTCGTTGTGGTTGTTGTTTTTTGCAGAAGCCCATCAGTTGTCACAGGAACAAGATCCCATAAGATTTCAGAAGTTAATTACTGTCATGCTATAACCTCATTTAAGAGTAGAAATTAAGTTTCAAGAAGTATTTTATGTATCTTTCTGATATCTAACCCTAAGAATCCTTCTAGGGCAGGAGAAAGCAAGTATCCTTTCTCATATTACAATTTGATCTTGGTAAACCACTAATTCATAATATTTCTATTCATTACGAATTATCTCTAGGCAGAAATATTTTGTTGTTTAATCGCTTATTTGTGTCCAACTCTTTTGCAACCCCATGGACTGCAGGAATAAATTTGTCTAATTATAATGAATAATCTTATCAGATAAGGATCATTTGCTAATTGGGATGTCATAAAACTCAGCTCAGGCAAAGATTTCACCTATTTATATAAATTGAACAAAATGTTTGAATAAATCAGTACGTAAATATATAAATCCTCTCCGTATGGATTTGTTATCAAACATGTGGAAGATGAAAAGGTTATTGTTAAGAATGATGAAGAGTCTGAGACATTATCCCACTTGCAATCTAGAAAGTTAGCGTGCTATAATCCATTCACTCTGTGAGAAAACATGAGGCTCCTGGAGTTTAGTATTCATTATGTTTACGTTAGTTCCCTTGGACCTCCCCCCATGAGACACAGGAATACGAGGGCAGCCCACACTTGGATTGACATCACACCCAAGGAACTCCACACTTAGGAAGCCCTTGTTGTTTTTGTTTAGTCTCTAAGTCATGTCCAGCTCTTTTTTGATCCCGTGGACTGAAGCATGCCAGGCTCCTGTCCCATGGCATTTTCCAGGCAAGCATAGTACGCTTGGGGTTGCCATTTCCTTCTCCAGGGGATCATCCTAACCCAGGTATCAAACTCGCATCTCCTCCATTGGCAGGTGGATTCTTTACAATTGAGCCCAGGGAAGCCCTTAGGGAGCTCTAGATTATCTGTAATTGACTATCTCAACTTGCTCTAGAGGAGGACATTATCTTTGTGATGTGTGCTCACTCAGTTGCTACCCCATGGACTGTAGCCCGCCAGGCTCCTCTGTCCATGGGATTCTCCA
>NW_011478581.1:5217-6371 GCF_000754665.1 Bison bison bison | reverse complement strand
TTCATGGTTCACGTACTGTTGAAGCCTGGCTTGGAGAATTTTGAGCATTACTTTACTAGCGTGTAAGATGAGTGCAGTTGTGCAGTAGTTTGAGCATTCTTTGGCATTGCCTTTCTTTGGGATTGGAATGGAAACTGACCTTTTCCAGTCCTGTGGCCACTGTTGAGTTTTCCAAATTTGCTGGCATATTGAGTGCAGCACTTTCATAGCATCATCTTTTAGGATTTGAAAAAGCTCAACTGACATACAGCAGATGCCAAATAGAGTCTTGTTGAATGAATTGAAAATACATTTTATATTGCAAATAAAAGTATTTCTTCATGAACTTCAGCCACTTGCATTGTATTTTTATTTTTAATTGATACTACTGCAATATACTTATTTGTAAAAAGCTTAGCATGTGCTTATTTGCTTTGAAGTTGTATGTTTTATATGCTATGTTAACATTGGATCATTTGCTTAGAAAAGAAATCTGATGAGTTTACCTGACCTCAAAGTTTGTCACACCCTTGGGCCAATTTTAAATCAGGCTACTTGTCTTAAAAAAGTAATTATTTTCCAAGGAATCACAAAAATTTTGTTTTTTCAAACCAAAATGAGATGAGAAATTTTATCTCAATTCAAAATACCATGATTGATTGAGTTCTCAATTGAAGTAATTAAAAATAATTTCAACTTTAATCTATAAAGACTTTTTCAAAGTATCTAAAACAAAGTTATTTACTATATGAGACAGGAAGGTAGGCATATTTAGCGTAAAATATTAGAAGTTAAACATTTATAGTTTTGTCATAAAGTGACTGGATTGAAATTCTTTACATCAGTAACTTTTTAGATGTGAAATAATAAATATTCATTGGCATTAGGTATTTTTAATATTTATATGTGCTTAGTCCACTTTGTGTTATTTTCAAAATTAGATTGAAACTCAAATCTTTGAAAGAAGGTCAGAATCAAAGTTATGGGGGTATTTACTATCTTCAGGGCCTTTAAAACATTTATTTTACATCCTTTGTTAAGACTTTATTTTACTATGTGATATTGGTTGCTCTTGTATGGCTGTTCATCAGTCTTAATATAATGATGCTTACAAAGTGGCAGTTTAAGTGTGCAGCCACTTTGTGACACAAATGAGTCTGATTCCATTACAGGGA
>NW_011478581.1:0-1748 GCF_000754665.1 Bison bison bison | reverse complement strand
AATTTTAAAGTAATTTTGCTTTGAACTTATTTGTGTGCAAATAACTGATTGATTTGTGATTGACAGTGATTTCTGTGCAGTCATTATACATACCTGGAGATCCTCCCATTTTAAATGAGAACACCTAATCCAGAAATTTTTTTCAAATGAAATTAAAATTTTATGAGTACTAAATTTAACAATTAATGAAGTTGACTTAATGCTACATTTTGTGAACATTTAATTAAGCATTTAATGATCTTGATGTACAATTTTTTCTCCTTAATTGGATGCCAAGAGTTTTAATGTCACAAACAGATTTTGGGGGTCCCTGAAAATCTGATAGAGCCTGGGCACCTTTCCTATAGTGACTGGTAAATAAAATTATCCTGCATACAAAGCACTCAGTAAGTGTTTACGAATCAAAAGAAAGGAAGGTGACAGCGAAGCAGATATATGTTTTGACTGTCAGCATTTCTGGCTAGAGAAAAGTTGTCTGTATTGACCATACTTATAGAAGACCTTTGAAATTAGTTATTTCTATGCCAGAAAAGCCTGTATATAGTTTACCTAGAGAATTGCCTCAGTTTTTATTAAATATTTGTTTTTTCTAAGTTTTTTCTAAATGCTATTATCTTTATTTAGTAAGCCCAGCCACCCAGCTTATTGCTTTATGTAAGTACATCTAGAATAGGGTTGTCCTAATAATGACAGGTACCCAAAGACTAGATAAACACTTAATAAATGTGTATTAGGTGAAACAATGAATGAATTTTACTATGAGATTTTGCTACTCTTGCCATATCCTGAAATACATATAATTGTGCAATGATTTTTAAACCAAAAAGATGCACAATGGTACAAAAAATATGGCAGTCTAAAGGACCCTGCAGGTAAATATTAATTAAAAGTCATTGAAATGTTATTTTTGGTTGATTTTATAATTCTTATAATCTCACTGAAATTTATTAACAAAAAGGCACATATGAAACCCTGGAAATTAATCTCTTGTATTTTTACATGTTGGAAAATTGAAGAAGAAAGCTGAAAGGTTAATTTCCTCAACAACATTTTAAATTAAGTCTACAAGAAAATTGTCATCTAACTTCTTGTTAATGAATTACTACCACTAGTGTGAAAGTGAAAGTGAAGTCACTCAGTCGTGTCTGACTCTTTGGGACCCCATGGGCTGTAGTGTAGTGCAGTCTGATATTGAACTTTCTGGAATATATTTTTGTAACTGAAAACATAGAGCTTTATATAAAAATCAAGATGATTCTGGTGAAGGATAAAATACTATCAGTATCTATAGTGATTCTTAACCACAAGTCTATCAATGAAAGGATTCCCTTTTCTTAAGGATTTGAGAGAAAGATCAGCCATATTTCTGTAGCAATTTAAGTGATCTTCTTAAGAGATATCAAAGTGTACTTCTCTATTGTTGGTCAGTTTAAGAGAGGTAACTCTACAGCAGATAATGTCTTGCTCCTAAATCCATTAACTTCATTTCACTTAGTTATACTACCTGAAATTCCTCCAGTTGGGAATTCATTCAATTTTCCCACAGCTTCTCTTTAAAATGAAAATGCTGGAAGTCCTCTGGTGGCCCAGTGTTTAGAACTCCATGTTTTCCCTGCCAGTGCTGTGGACCCAGGTTCAATCCCTGGTCAGGAAACCAAGTTCCCACAAGCCACAAGGCACTGCCAAAAAAAAGTGAATATGCTGAATGACTTTGCTGTACAACTGAAACTGACACAATCTTGTAAAGC
>NW_011478580.1:17986-19114 GCF_000754665.1 Bison bison bison | reverse complement strand
TATCCTACACCTGTTTAGGGCCTCCAAAAAACCCACTAAGAGTCCTCCAAGACTCCTCTCCCTAAGGGGGCGATTGAGCTAGCTGGTGTGAGAAGCCAGGAGTTGGTGATGAAACCGAGTGACTGGAAGGGACTCCTGTCCTGATCTTGGTTGCTGTGGCCTGGAAGTTGTGGTGAGAGTGGGGATGAAGGGTGGGAATAGGCATGCTACTTTTGATAGTCAGTTCAGAGGAGGGGTGAGGTAACAAGAGAACCTGGGAGTTCTCTTTCTAGCCAAAAGAATACTCTTTAGCAGCTGTCTTCTACTCTCCCTGCTTTCCAGGCAGCCCTTGGCCTGCCTTGGTACTGCCTGATGGGGTAGGATGCAGGGAAGAAATGGAAATCAGAGGAGCTCCTGGTTTTCTCCCCCCCACCCACACCCCACAACACCCCAGGGCTGAGGCTTCCTCCCAGTCCTTCGCACAGCCAAGGGATCCCAGCCAGCCCTTCAGGGACCACAGTTCACCAAAGGCCTCAAGCACCCTTTCTAAACTGAGCTCAGAGATTTGCTGGGGATTGAGTTCTGGAGGTGGGAGAGGGAAAGGAGGGAGAGGGGAGCTCGAGAGGATGCTGCTGATACGTGGTTCTTGAGGCAGATCCTGAGGGACTGCTCAAACAGTGGGGGACTGCTCCCCCCAACACTATGGGGTGGAGAGGGAGGAGAGTAGGACCTGAATCTTGGGTTCAAGTTCACAGCCAGCCAGCTGGTGGTACATGACCCTGCCTCTGAGCCTGCATATCTTCATCTATATTCGGAGGTAATACTGCCAGAGTCTCGGGGCTGGGATGAGCACTGAGGGGGTCTGCTTCTGCAGCTCCTATGAGTTCTGACAGTGTCCCTCCAGGAGTCTCTACAAATTTCCTTTCTGTTCAGCGTGACCCAGTTCAGTGTCTGGGTGCCATCTGAACCCTCCAACCTTCAATTGCCACCAGATAGTGGGGGCTGACTCCCTACCTCTGGCCTCCCAGATTCCCTCTCGGGGGCCTGATACACTCCCTTGTAGACTCCTGGCCCTTGACTGGGGAAGGGAGCTATGTTTACCAGAGGCTGGGGAGATGCTGTCAGCTCTGGGAAGATCCTGCTTGACAG
>NW_011478580.1:13482-14691 GCF_000754665.1 Bison bison bison | reverse complement strand
TGGGGGGTTCAGAGAAGCTGGCAGCAGCCTGACTTGAAGATTGGCTTGGCCCTCAGATACTTGCACCCACTGTACCGTGTGCCCCGCCTACCACGTGACTGGGGAGGAGGCAGCCCATTGGCAGCAGAGCCCAGGACAAGACCAGAACTGAGCCAGGCCTGTGGGGGTGGGCTCGGGGAGGCTAAGCTGGGGCCTGCTGCTGCTTTAGCCTCCTCCTCAGACATGGGCCCTCGGGTCAGGACAAAGTACTTGGGGCACCACTGAGAAACTGAGCACCCACCCCCACACGAAGCCAAGCCTGGGCTTGGGCTACTGTGGCCAGGCCCTGTGGGCAGAGGAGGGGGCAACCTGGCGCCTGGTAGGAGGGGTGGCCAGGTGAGCTGCCCTAACTCCAGAGGAGGAGGGCCCTGGAAGTCCAGAACAGGAGACTTGTTTCTCTGGAAGGGAAACCTTCAAACACTAATTGGTAGTTGCAAGTAATTAAAGTAATTTACTCAGATTATAAAGAAATTTCTTAAGAGTGATTAAGCAACTCCAGCTGTGTATGGTTGTTGGTAATGACTTCCCCAGGGGGATTAGCGCACTTGGCAGGGTGTAAGAGGGATGCTCACACCCGATGGGTCCTGATTCCTGGGCATGGAGGCAGGGCACAAGCACTGGGGGTGCTAGGGACTGCTGAGCCTCACTGCTGGAGACTGACATCCGGTCTGGGTGTGCCCGGAGCTCCACATGTACTGGGTACTCTCAGCTGCAGATCCATGTGCAGACACACTCGTGTGCACAGCATACGTATGTCCTTACACAGAGCCCCAGACTTGGACACAGGTGTGTTGACTTTTCCCTAGCTGCACAAAGAGACCCTGGCAATCATGCGCCTGTGCACACAGTGACTATATAAATCACATGCACGGTATTCTGCCCACCTGGGTATCCACACGAATCACAGTGTCAGCAGGCACAGATACTGGCATAGGCACCACAGCCATGTCCGGACACTGCACAGATTTCCAAACCTGTTTGCAATCAGGTACACACATGGTTGCGGGTGCATGAAGGACAGACACATGTTTACACAAAGAAATGCACATCCACAAATGCAGTGACACATGTGGCCAGAGGCATGTATACAATCACACACAGTTCCAGACGTCTCTTTCAACCCAGACAAATGGAACCCCACATGCACAGACTCAGGCACTTGTACAGAGC
>NW_011478580.1:11561-13382 GCF_000754665.1 Bison bison bison | reverse complement strand
CCAGGCTCCTCTGTCCATGGGATTCTTGAGGCAAGAATACTGGAGTAGGTTGCCATGTCCTCCTCCAGGGGATCTTCCCAACCCAGGGATCGAACCCAGGTCTTCTGCATTGCAGGCATATTCTTTACCATCTGAGCCACCATGGAAGCCTTGCAAGACTCAGGCACTTGTACAGAGCCTCACACACAACCACAAACTGACCTAGACGTGCAGCTTATCTCACACACACATGCACGCACACACAATGTTGGTTCTACAGTGTGTTGAAGGTACTCAAAGGTGGCTGAGTCAGGACCTAGTTGTTCTCAGGAGCACTGCTTTGTAGATTCCTCCCCAGCCACTCCTCCCCAGGTCACACCCAGAGAGTGGGAGGTGGGTCAGAAGTGGAAGGGGAAGAGAGCATGGGCTACAGCAGCGACATGGCTGAGGTGAGCTCTGAGGAGCCCTCTGTGGCAGTGGGATGGAGGTCACAGGGCACAGACTCCAGGCCCGAACGCCACTTTCTAGCTATGTGACCTATTCACATATGTCTCCCTTCATGTTTCTGACACTTCCTTTCTTCACCTGCAAAATGAGGATAATAATGCTGCCAGTTGGTCCTGAGGATGAATGAAAAGAACGCACATGGGAGCACTTTGCACGCAGTAGGCTAGCAGTAGATGGAAATTTCCTTCCTCTGAGACGTGAGGAACTGCCTAAGGCACCCCTCAGCAAGGGGAAAACCTCCTCTGAAACTCCCCAGAGAAAGTAGGCGGGACTTGACTCTGCCGCACCCTCCAAGGCTTCCCAGGGTTCGGACTACTGGTTTCCAGAGTTGGAAAGTCTGATCCAAAGCAGCAAGAGTCCAGGGCCTTTGAAGCCCTCAGGAGCCCTGGCCTCTGGTGGCACAGTCTCTCACTCACTGTACGACCCTGGGGAGCTCTCTTCCCTTTTCTGGTCCTCAGATCCCTTCTCTATTCCCTGATAGTGTAAGGACATGGAGAAAGGATGACCTCAATGATCTGTAAGTTCCCTCCCAGTGCTGCCATTCCAGGGTTCATGTAAATGATTCACTTGAGTTTGGGTGAATGTGAATGATGGAATGGCTATGCTCCTTATTTGGTCTTGAGAGGATCTTTGCTATCCGTAGGGCCTACTGACGTCAAGGAGGGATGGGAATGGGTGCTGAGTGTAGGAGCACCTTGCTGGGGAATATGGAATCCCCAAGCTCAGGCATAAAAGAGGGAAAGAATGGAGTTACAACCAGTGTGCATGGGACCATGGAAGAAAATGAGTCTGGGAAATGCCTCTGAGGATGGCTGCCCCTGCTCCATTTCAATTTCAGTGAATGCCAAGGGCAACCGAAGCTCTACTTTCTTGACCCTTTGAGGGTTCCCCAGAGTTGTTATTTTGGTGACCTCCCCCCACACAGACACAACTTGTTTCTCCATCCAGAGTAGCGAAGTCCTTAAAACAGAAAAGGGACTGTGGATTTGTTGCAGAGACAGGAAGGAGGAGAGATGTCTTCCCTGGTGGGCAGGGAAGAGCAGGTGAGATGGCTGAAACATAGAAAGAGAGCTGAATCTGCTGCTGGTGGCTTGTGGAAGAAAGCAGAAGCCCTCTTGAGGGAGAGGAAGTGGGGTCCGAGTTTCCAGGGCCCAGGTCCTGTGGATTTCCAGCTCCCCCTCTTGCCACTTCCAAAGGACCCAGGTCTCCTCACCACATAATCTTTCATTTGGCCATGTAGATTCTGACACTTAATGAGTACCCAGGTGCATGCTACCATCTCTAGGCACTAGTACCTACTTTCTCTTGTCTAACCTCTCAGTAGCTTTGTGACAG
>NW_011478580.1:8853-9612 GCF_000754665.1 Bison bison bison | reverse complement strand
AGAAAGTTTCCTACCAACAATGCATGAGGCATTACCTGATAACGTATGTTCTGATCTGGATGGAGGGGCTTTAGAGGAGGTGCCAGAGAACCATAGAGCAAGAAGAAAGCACACAGTGTCCTTTCCTTGGCCATCAGGAAAGAGCCACTCTTCTCTCTCCCAGTCACAAAGACCTCATCACCCTTTGGCATTCTGGGAGACTTCACTATTGACCAATGCTTAACCTGGAGTTTTCCCAGTGAATTAGGCCAGATGGTGACAACTCAAGGCTCTTGGCCACCTAGCTTCCTACTTGAGGGTATTTGGATGCACAAAGTAGGTAGTGGAAGTGGGGGAAGAGGATTTTTTTCCAACTGATTACAAAGCATTTTATTGCCATGGTGGTGCAGGGATGTTCACTGAACTGCTCAGCTACAGCCCAGCTCCTCCCCACTCTCCATGGACTTTTACACAGGTATGTAACAGAGACCTTTTAATTGCAAAGAGTTTTTCTGAGTCTCTCTTGGGCAAAACCAGGGGCTTTCCTGGATCCTTAGTCTTGAGCACTGGCACTAATTTCTCAGTGAAGTTCAGAATGAGGAAAAGGAACTCCTTCTAGTCACAGAACACCCACTGTGTGCTGGAAACTGTGATAGACACAGTGTAGAAATATGTCATAGATGTCTCTGAAAAAAACAAACAAAAAAAGTCCAGATTCTGAACCCATTTTCCAGATGAGGAAAACTAAGTCACAACAAAGGGGTAGATGAGATGGATAAA
>NW_011478580.1:6441-8753 GCF_000754665.1 Bison bison bison | reverse complement strand
GAGATGGATAAAAGGTGCTATAGAGTATCTCTTTTGCCTGAGACCAGTGTGAGTCTGAACCTACTCTCTGCTCTGCCACAGAATCTTGGCCCAGAATCCCAGAGAAGTCATACATATGGTCTACTCCCCTGCCTGCAGTGAGACCTAACTGAGCAGATGTCATCATGACAAACCTCTAGAACTTGAATATTCAGGTCAACTCCTGGCCAGGGGACTGCTCTCAGGACAGGCTCTGAGCATGCAGAGAGTGCCTTGGTTCTTAGAATTGCTGTGGGAAGCATTTTCCATATCACCAAAGACAGCTGCCTGGAGCCCAAACCTCCAGTTTGGGCTTTCAGTCATTGCCCCCTTCAGTCATTGCCCTCACCATAACTAGCACCACCATGATTTTTTCCACCTTCATCGCCACCATTGCTGCTTTCATCACTATTATCACCAACTTAATAAGATCTAACATCACCGTCCTAACCTGCCTTAACTTTAACATTTGTGCCACCGCTGTTATCACCAACAACCACCAATATTGCCAATCATGTGATTTCTATCCACTGCTATCTCATCCACTACCTTCTCTGGAAATATATTTACATATTTAAAAGGTTAATTGCCGTTACTCTTCATTCAGAGCGATCCCTGGGAGCCAATCCCTCTAGTCAAAGATCAATGAACTAACATAGTCATATGAGTGGGGGATCCGTCAAAACCAACCTGTATCCCTGTTTTGCTATTGACATGGAAATGTCCATTCAGGTCAGGGCCCAGAGTCCTGCCAAAGTTGAGGGAATTCTGGATCTTGACTGAGTCAAGTGCAGTTACCCTGGTTGATCTGGCACTGCATGGTGGGGTGGGGTGGGGAGCAGCTACTGATGGCTGAGAGAGGAGCTGATGAAGAAAGGCCATGCTTAAAGGGCCTTGGGGGGGGCGAGGCAGGGCCCAGAGGAGCCACCTGCTAGAAGCGAAGGCTAGGCCATGGGCTGGAGGCCCCTGAAGCCTTGAAGTTTGCTTGCTCCCACGGCTGGCTCCCATGAAGATCTATGCCCACATGTCCATGGAGAGGAGGTGACTCATGCCAGGCTCCAGGGCAAGGTGTGAGAGGTGGCCTAGGACATGCCTTCCAAAGACTCTAATAGGGTACGTAAGTAAGTGTGTGTGTGTGTGTGTGTGCGTGTGTGTGTGCTGGGGAAATATATGCCCCTTTCTTTCTGAGCAGACCCTGAGTACTAAGAGTAGGGCAGGGCCAGCTCTAAGCTGGAGAGGGTAAGGGGCTCCCTAGCTTATGCCCCTGGAGAAAGGCTTTGCAAGTCCAATGCCCCTGGGTAGCCTTCTTTGCCCAGATGGCAGCATCAGCTTCTGCTCCTTGATCTGCCTCCATCAATCAGTTATGTTTGCAAGAGAGGGAGCTGGCTGTGGCTTATCTCTGTACGTATGAATGGAGAATGGCCTCAGAGATACTTTTATCCCTCTAGTTATAACATGCTTAATATGCTCCTTCCCTCTCTTTTCCAGATGTGAGTTCTATCTCAAGATAGGTCTGACTGTTCAAATCCCTGTTTACACACTGATAGGATGTCCGCAATCTGCTTCAAAATAACCCTTGGATAGGAAGTGAATAGGGATTGGAGTGGAACAAGATTGGCCACAAGTTGATAAGTATTGAAGGTGGGTCACTGGTAATTACATGAGAACTCATGAAGCTATTTTTGTCTGCCTTTACCTATATCTGAAATTTTTCATGATAATAAGTGAAAGCAAAACAGATCAAAACAAAACAAAGCTATAAAACCAGATGTGTATTGAGTTGAAATCATGCTTTCTAGTAGTTTGCATCCACAGATCCCAGATATGCCTACTTGGGCCATACAGACTACCCTTGTTCCCTCTGCCCTGTGTTGGCCTTTAGCTATTTGTACAAAAGCATAATCTTTGGAGCCAAGCTAGTCACTCAGTCATGTCTGACTCTTTGCAACCCCATCTGGGGACCCACCAGGCTCCTCCATCCATGGGATTTTCCAGGCAAAAATACTGGAGTGTGTTGCCATTCCCTTTTCCAGTGGACCTTACAACCCAGGGGTTGAACCCAGGTCTCCAACATTGCAAGCAGACTCTTTATCATCTGAGCCAGTAGGGAAGATCTTTAGAGCCAAGCAGGGCTTCCTTGGTAGCTCAGCTGGTAAAGAATCTGCCTGCAATGCAGGAGACCCTGGTTCTCAAGAAGATACTCTGGAGAAGGGATAGGCTACCCTCTCCAGTATTCTTGGGCTTCCCTGGTGGCTCAGCTGGTAAAGAATCTGTCTGCAATGTGGGAGACCTGG
>NW_011478580.1:1747-5995 GCF_000754665.1 Bison bison bison | reverse complement strand
TCCATGTGGTCTGGATAGGCAAGGTACAGTAGAGCTATTACCTCCCTCCATCTGGGAACTGCATTTCTATTTATACAGCCTAAGATTTCATAAGCTTTTTTCACCCTCATGTCACACTGATGGCTTCTGTGAAGTTTGTGGTCAACTCGAACCCCTTGGACTTTTTCACATGTATGGCTGTTAAGCCCTGTCTCCCAGCCTATATTTGTGCAGTTGGGCTTTGAATCTCAAGGCAAGATTTCACACTGAATTCTGTTCAATTTTATCTGATGGGTTTTGGCCCCTGTTCCCAGTTTGTTGAGAATATTTTTTGTTTCCATTTTTCAATTCAGCATATTAATCGAACCTCACAGCTTTGAATCTTGGGAAATCTGGTGGTGACCAGGCCTTCTGCATCCTCCTCCTGGTCACTGATAACCTTGATGTACAGGATGGGATGGAGATGCAGGACCCTAATTCCTTCCTGAGTGACATCAGTGAGGGCACTTCAGGTTCCATTGTTCAGCTACAAAATACTACAAATACAAATACATAGAAACTTCTCCAGCCCACAGTTCTCCAACTTGTTCACAAGGAGAGTGTGAGCTTCCTTGTCAGAGCTTTGCTGAACTCCAGAGACCAACAAAGTCAGAAAATGGAGTGAGGCCCAGGTGACCCTGGCACGGCTTCCTCACTTCCCAGCTTCATTTGGAAGTTTCCTGACAAGCAGCAACTTGATGGTTCACCTGAGAATTTTGTCAAAGTTCCAGACTAAGGTAAGTGGCTTGATATCACCAAAGTCTACCTTTCCCCCATTTAGGAAAATTGATGCTATATTTGCAAATCTTTCAGTCTCCATGAGTTAGTTCTTAGAGTCATATCTGCAATTGTCTTCAGGAATCTGGACTTGAAGATGAAGTCATTTAAAAAGACAACAGTGCATTCAGCGTCACTGGGCTGGGCACTGCAGTGAGTCAGAGCAGTGCTTCCTCCACTCAGTGAGCTGCCCGTCCAGTGGGAGAGCTGAGACACACCAACAGTCCTAATAAAAGGTAGAAGGTGACGAGTGCTGGAAAAGAGGCACAGATACAATGTTGAGAGCTTCGGAGGAAAAGGAGCTGGACAACTGAGAGGCAATCAGGGATAGTTTTGTGGAAGAGGTCATTTTGGAGCAGGGCCATGAACATGGACAGGATTTGAACCTGTGGTTCTGAGGTGAGGGAGTTTCTAGGCAGGTGGAAGAGCCTAAGTAAAGGTGAGGACCTTGCTTGAGGTAGGTAGTGTGAATGGTGAGTGACAATCATAATTACTGCCATTTATGAAGCACTTCTCATGCACTGGGATTGTAATAAGCGCTTTACATATATTATCATAAAATCACAATACCCACTGTGAGATAGGCATGAGGTATGCTCATCTTCATTTTACAGGTGAGCTAACAGAGGCTCAGCAAGAGTAAATGACTTGCTGAGAGTCACACAACTAGCCTGTGGCCAAGCCAGGACTTTGAGCCAGATCTGTCTGACTCCAAAACCTTTATTCTTAACTGATAAGTCACACAGGTCTCTATCTCTTGGCCTCTTTTGCGCTTTGGTGTACCCTTGCCACTGTTTGTTCTTCCCTCCTGGTCACAACTGCTTCTGGGTGCCAGGCTGTGGGCTTCTTCCCTGTCATCCCAGAGCAGCAGGCCTGGCCTTCCTTTGGATCTTGTGGTCTCCAAGGTCTCTGGGTGGCTCTGAAGGGGCTGCACAGCTAGCCCTACCAGCAGGGAGCCTAAATGGGCAGACAGAAGTTACTCATCCTGCCTGCTGGAATGAGGCAAACTGCGCCCCTCTCCATTGCCGGTGCGCCTGGGCCTATCTGATGGCTTCACCGCCTTCTGACTTTCCCTCTCCATGACTCCATTTTCCTATGGTTTTATTGTCTGCCCCAGTTTGTAGCTTTAGTGTATGACCTTTCCATTTTTGAGTTCCACTGGAAAATCCTCTTGGTAGTTCTTTTACTTCTAATACCTTTCTTTTGTCTGGACTCCAGGCAGTTTGGTGCTCCCTTCCCTCCTGTGCCTTCAAGCCATCATCCTTTGGAGGATGTTGGAGTGTGAGACCATAGTTCTCCAGTCCTCCACCCTCAGCCTTTTCCCTGGCTTCTCTGAACTCTGCATTCACGGTGCCCAGGGGCCATGGTGGGACTGAACCTCCCTCACTATGGGAGCCAGTCCTGCTCACCTCCTCCTAGGGTGACCAGGCACTACTCCCTCCCCAGATGGGTCCCTCTGGTGAGACAGGATTGGACCAAAGATGTCACTTGTCTCTGCCCTTTGAGAGACCAGGTCACCAAGGGCCACTGTGGATGGGGCAACTGTTCCCCTTCTAACACCAGGGGCCCAAGACCCACTACAGACTGGAGAGGGAATGTCAAACCCCAACCTCCCACTGCAGTGAGGGGGCTGCAATGGAAATTTTCTGGTGTGTGTGTGTGGGTACAGGCACGCATGCGCATGTGTGAGGGACACACCTCTCACAGGATGACCCCACCCCCTTTCTAACAGATTCCTCCCTTTCTGTCACGGGCCCTATCCTATTAGGCATCAGTATTAGCATGCTGGTTCTATGTACTTTCAGGGACCAACATTTTGAGTTTGCTCTGGCTTTAACCTTTGCTCAGAGGAGCAGGAAGCCCTAACCGGGAGGTCTCACTCTGGCCGCATAAGCCACAGCACCCCAGTTCAACCTCCCACCATCACACCATCTCCTAGCTTGACTAAGCCTTGTCTGTTCTCTTCTCTTTTTCAAAATGAGGCAGCAGAGCGCAACCCAAGAGCCTGCTCTGACTTTGGACGAGGCAGAACTGAGTCTGTGACCTTCACCACCACCCCTCCCCACCCTGCTCCAAGCAGTCTTTTGCAAACAGATTAGCAAGTCCTATAATCCATCCCATGAACCTTGACTAGGATTTTAAAAATGTGAAATAGAATGCATCCATGCAATAAGGATCAGTATTGTTTCATGAAACTTTTGTTTCCATTTAACATATACCTATGTTTACACACACACACATATGCATATACAAATACATATGTTTGTTTGTTTTATCATGGATTGCAATGTAAAAAGAAAAAACCCTCTACAGTCTGGCTATGTGACCTTAAACAAGTCACTTCCCCTTTCTGTTCTTCATTTTTCTTGTGTGGAAAATAAGGATAATAATCCCTCCCTCTCTCTCTTTCCCTCTTGTTCCTCCTCTAGGTGAGGTCTGTGTGGCATGTCTCTGGAAGCACTTTGAAGACAGGAGTTATTGTAACAGGTGATGGATGCCCATTATGCCTGCCTCCCCGCCCCTGCTGTCTTTCTGTTTCCTCTCTGGGTCTTCTCAGCCACCCAGTAGCCAGTGTGGGCGATGCCAGGGCATCTCCAGGGTAAGGATCCTGGGTTGACCAGAAAATGCTCCTGCTCTGAAGGGCACAGGCTGTAGTCACAGACAGACCCAGTTTGAGGCCATGTTCTACTACTGTGTAGCTGTGAGGGCATCAGTGAGTCACCTCATCATGTCAAGCTTCAGTTTCCTCATCTGTGAAATGGAATCACAAGCTTTAAATTACAAAGCCATGGCAGCAATGAACTATCACACAAAAAGAAGCATATCAGGCCTTTCTGGTCCCCTCTGAACCCTGCCAATTTCCTCCATTTTACGCCAGTGGGGAGCACAGAGGAAATGCTTGCATGTATATGTGTGTGTGTGTGTGTGTGTGTGTGTGTGTGTGAGGTTTATGTATGCTTGGGTTGGTGGTGGGGCAGAACAATATTTCTAATCCCTGAAGAAAAGAAACTTCCATCACATTTTCTCCAGGTGTCATTTTCATCTCAAATTCGGGAACCTCATTTACTTCTCTGAGCTTCAGTTTCCACAACTGTCGGGAGCAGGATCAGTGCCCTGGACCGCTCATCAGACAATGGGCAGAGCATAGGAAGGGGTGTGAGTGTAAGGCTCAGGCACTGGCCTCTGCCCTCTGTGGGTGGCCTCACCATGTGGCCTCTTCTCTAAGTTGAAGAAGTGGGGCTCCACCTGCTCAGACTGCCCAGGCCTCCTGGCACCTGGGCCCCAGGGAGGCAAGGGGGAACGAATATAGAAAGGTGGGCTTCTGCTCTGCACAGTTCCCACCCTTAGGCCACCAACAGCCCTGAGGCAGTGCACGCAGATGGACAGTCAGGCCCAGGACAAAAAGCAGGCAGTGCTTGCTCAGAGTTGGTACTATTAGAGATGGAAGAAACC
>NW_011478580.1:548-1647 GCF_000754665.1 Bison bison bison | reverse complement strand
GGAAGAAACCCAAGCTGGCTCAAGGCCAACTTTGGGGTTGGGGACAGAAAATGGGCCTATTCCACAGGAGGGGCAAGGCTGGGGTCAGCATTCCCCTTGGGATGGAGGGGCTCCTACTCTTGTCCCCTGTGGTCTCCAGGGCCGCTCTCCAGGGCCCTGCCCCTGTCCAGCCTGCCTCTTGCATTTGTAGTTCCCAAGATGTGAGTCCCCATGCTGAGTGGCCATGCACTCCATTTCCCATCCCTCCTCTCCTCTTCCTCCTCCTCCTTGAAGCCGACTTGGCTGTTGACACCTCAGAGATATTTGTAGATCACTATCTCAGGAGGCCGTTGGCCTGACTCATCCCACAGCCAAGCCCTGTCTGCTGGCTCCTTTCATCTCCCCCTTGCAGCCAATCCCTCTGCTCCCTTAATCATTTTCTCTCGCCTTCTAAATGCCCTCCAGCAAGTCTGGCTCCCTGCTTCTTTACCTTACCTGTTCTTCACTTGAGAATTCTTCAGGGGAACTCCACACCACTCTCTCCCAGAGTAGGCCACAGGAAAAGTGGCAAAGGCCACCAGAAGCTTGGTTGAGACCTTGGGTTGGACTCTGCTCCCTACACCAGAGTTGAACAAATGGCTTTGCTCTGCTGGGCCTCAGTTTACTCTTCTGGCAAATGCGCAAAAATTATCCCAGCCCGCCCACATCACAGGCCTGTTGTGAGGAGCGAAATGAGATCATGTGTGGGAACAGCTCCCTGGAGACTGTCAGAGGCAGCGCCTTGGGCAGGACTGGGTCTGCTTTGCCCTGAGAAGCAGGGAAGAATGCAGTAGCTCCCTCCAGGCCCACACAGGCCCTGCTCACCTGCTCCCACCTGCTGCCTCTCCTTCTTTGCCTCTGTTTCCCTCTATACCTTCTCTTTATTGATATTTTCTCTCATTTCATCTCTCTCTTTCTCTCTTGTCTCTGTCTCAGTAGAACAGTTCTCTTCCCAACCAGCTGCACTGCAAGCCTGGGCTGGTGCCCACTGAACCCTGCCAGGGAAGGAATGGGCAAGTCCAAGGCCACAGATTCTGACACCCCAGCAAGCCCCAGAGACAGGAAGGGACTGGACACAGGG
>NW_011478580.1:0-448 GCF_000754665.1 Bison bison bison | reverse complement strand
ATTAATGTTAAACTAATAATTCCCTTCTTCAAATGTTGTCCCTCTTCCCCTGAGGGCATGTTTTGAGATGGCTTGGGCTCACTCCTCTTCTCTGAGCCTCAGTGTCCCTCTCTGTGCCATGAAAGGGGCTGGATTAGGGCAAGAACAAGGGTCCTCCCAGCTTGGACTCTGTGTCACCCGACAAGTGACATCTTGTCAGCTACATCTCCCCAGAGGCCCTGGGGGTTTCTGTCTTGGAGGCTAGCTCAGGGTGTCTTCAACCGGGATACCTCAAACCTCAGCAGCCCTCCTTTCTAGTAGGTCTTCAAATGGGTCCCTTTCTAGGAAAGCGCAAACCAGCATCCCAGAGAAGAACTGTCAACAGAAGTAGGCATGGGCTTCAGAGGTGACCTTCAGTCAATTCACTTGCTCAGTTGTGTCTGACTCTTTGTGACCCTATGGACTGCAG
>NW_011478579.1:9467-13745 GCF_000754665.1 Bison bison bison | reverse complement strand
TCCAAGTCTGAAGGCCCAACAACCAGGAGAGTTGATGGTGTAAGTTTTACTCTGCAAGCAGAAAACCAATATCCTAACTCAAGTAGCCAGGCAGGCAAAGTTCCCTCACACCCTGCCTTTTGGTCTATTCAAGTCTTCAACTTATTGGATGAGGCCCACACTCACTGGGGAGGGCAATCTGCTTTAGTCTACAAATTCAAATATTAACCTCATCCAGAAACACCCTTACAGATATACCCAGAACAATATTTGACCAAATGTCTGGCCACCTTGTGGTGGAGTCAAGTTGCCATAAGTTAACCTGAATATCAGTAAGATTATTACTTTCTAGCAAATATTCTAAAAGGGTTTTCTAGCCCTACTCACCAACCAAATGTCTATCCCACCCTCTTCTTAGTTCAGGAACCAATCAGAATAATGAAAGGTTATTTTTTTATGTATGTATGGATGGATTCCCAGGTGGCACAGTGGTAAAGAATCTGCCTACCAATGCAAGAGATGCAAGAGACATGAGTTCAATTTCTGGGTTGGGAAGATTCCCTGGAGTAGGTAATGGCAACCCAAGCCAGTATTCTTGCCTGGAAAATTCCAAGGACAGAGGAGCCTTGTGGTCTACAGTCCATGGGGTCACAAAGGGTTGGACATGACTGAGCATGCATGAACAGTCCACAGTCCATGCATACATGTCTTTTTAACAATAATGTTGCAATTGGTGCAGAAGAGAAATGAAAAGCCTTTACTTCTTCTCCTGTCTCTTCTACTTCCTGGAAAGCCTTGTGAATTCAGGACAGGATCCATGACATTTTGGACTCATCAAAGGAGTGAAAAACAGACTTAGAACAAGATGAGAGTCATCTAATATAATTTGGCTAACTCCTGTGCATTAAGAAACATTATATTAATAAATTTTTAATAAAAAGTTTCCCCTCAAATTGGGACTTATTTCTTTGATATACTACCTTTAGTCCTAGCTTCCAACTTTTCTTCCTCAACCTAGAAAGTAACTCATATTAGTCACCAGGTGGTGCCTTCCTCTTAATACTTTTGGTCAGGATCTTCCATTTATACAGGGAGAGACAGTATCCAGATGCCTTCTGTCTTGTTTTATGCAGACACAAGGCTAGTCAATAGCCACAAACGGGATCAATTTTGGTAATTAAAAATCCTGAATTCCTTTGTGTTCTATTTGGGATCTGATTTCATTACAGTTTTGGTAATCATTCCTGGTTATTACTTTGGGTTTGTATGTTTGTTTTGTTTTATATCATTGCCAATCAGTGAGAAGTTCTGTAGAGATAAGGTAATCTTACATCCCAATTTGCCAGGGACAGTCTCAGTTTATGAGTATTACCTTGACTTCATGTGTTAATAATCCTTTTTTTTTTCATTTCCCAAAGCATCCCAGTATGGATGATAAATCATATGTTCACCCTATAAACAGTGGTCATTTGGAACAGATTAAGGTTAAATTTACTCTTGTGGGCCAATGTTAAACCATATTTTGGGCTTTTCTGAGACCAGATTCAAATTCCAGCCTAGGTGTTTCTGGGTGTCAAGGTAAACATTTGAAAAGGAGTGCCTTTGGGAGCTGCCCTCCACTATGCCACTTCAAGGGTTACTGAGAATTTCTATGTATCTGATCTTGAATTATCTAATCTCTAGATATTTCAAAAAGTCTAGGTTTACTCTGAAAGTTTATTCCTAGAACTCGAAACAATTTTAGCATTATTTTAATGTGAACTCAAGACATCTTTCCTCGAATTTTATTTTTAAAATAAAAGCTTATTTTTCCTTGAAAATTAGAAGGCTTTGATCTGTATGAAGAACCTGTAGTTATCACCCTGGACTGCAGATTTCTTTTTTCATGGGTCTGTGTCAGTAGGATTGTCAAGTGTCCATTAGAGCCCAAGTTGCTGCTCAAGACTTGTCATTTAGCTTAGCCTATTTGATTGCAACCAAATGTAAGTCCAGCACAATCTTCATCCTTCTGATGCACTTTGGGAACCATTGTTCAATTCATAGTTATGGAACATTTTCCCAAGTTAAAAACTTGTGCTTGAATCAACAGTCATAGGGTAAAATAAAAAACAAAAATTAAGGGCTGTGTGTCAAAGCTGGATAGAAGCTGGACCTGCTGGGGATAACTGGCTGAGGGAAGGGGGAATTTGTTGGTACCTGAGTCCCAGAGAAGACTGTGGAATGAGTTTTCTTTGCCATCTTTTCTTTCTCTCCCTCTTCCCTTCCCTTCTGTGACTTGCTTTTTTTTTTTTTTTTCTAGCTTATCTTTTCATCTTCTTTCTTTCTTTAAATATAGTTGATTTACAATATTATGTTAGTTTTAGGTGTAGAGCATAGTGATTCAGTATTTTTTGCAGAACTATACTCCATTACACATTAGTACAAGATAATGGTATTAATCCCCTGTGCAGTATAGCACATCTCTGTCACTTATCTATTTTATACATAGTAGATTGTGTCTGTTAATCCCATAACCCTAACTTGCCCCTTCCTGTGACTTGCTTTCATTTTCCTTTGCTCCCAACTCTTCCTAACCTCTTAGACTCCAACAAAAGCTAGGAATCCTCTCCCCAGAATACAGCCCCAATGTGCAAATTGAACATATAACTTCTGGGAGTTGATGCCTGAAGCTTTCCAGGTTAATAACTCCTGGGATAAGTGTACTTGTGGTCCACCTCTTGTCATAAATCAGATGATAAAATAGTTTCAGGGAATCACCTTAAGGAGACAAAAACAACTTCAAATGAATTTGGCAAGTAGGTGATTAGTATGAATGTTAAAAGATTACACTAGATTATATAGCAGTCAGGGAGCTTGGAAAGCATGAGACCCAGGATGATTTCAGATGTCCACACACTCATAAAGCTGTTTGTTAGCCAATGCTGAAAATAGAGATGTGGCATAATCCACGTGGTGACATCTAGAGCTACATCTATGACTATCATTGGTTGTATCTATTGGTGACATTTTCTGTATACTATAAAACCCCTAAACATTATATACTTGTAAGAAGTGTCATTAATGTGAATATAGCTGGTCAATAAATGTAATAGCCCTGAGTGATTCTTTTTATAAATGAATATTCTGAACATTGAAGAATAACTTTAGGCTCTTAGGAGCTATTTTGATTTTGAACACATTTTCATACATGCACACATGTATATACACATACACACACAAACTTCCTTTAGTCCCTCATTTTTCCTAAACATGTTTTAAAACTTCTTACTCAAGGTGCTGTCCTGTTTATAGAGAAAAAACTCTGCTTTGTGTATTTGTCATCTTGTCCCAAATCTCCTATTTGGACTTTTTTTCTCATTTCCTACCTACTACTCAGCAGAACCAGATGATACTCTTATAAGGAATTTACATGATATAAATGCACTATTAAATAAGCATAACAGAAATGTATTGCTCTATTGTAAATTATTAATATAATCTCATTTCCATCTGGGAACTCTTTAAAGCATGCTTAAATTTTTAGTAATGGTAAGTTAATGACATATTAAAAATGAAACAATAACTACTTATCTGAAGTATCAACAATATTATTATTGTATATATTAAAAGGTCATCATTTACTTAAAACATAATTATAGAATGACTCTAAATCACACAGAGACTTACATTTAAAAGTATACATTACATTCTCCCACTGATACTTAGCTGTATTTAAACAGTGGTGGTTGGATTTTTAAAAGGAGGAAGCACTATATCATTATCATGTATTTGTCCTTTGGACAAATTTGGCCCATAGGGCATTGATCTTCTAAAATCAAAACCAACGGTGCCACATCAATGAATCGATAGCACTGGGTGTGCTCTCTCCTCTTTTGCCCTAGTTTCAGGTTCTAGGGATTATGGGAACTTAAAAAGAAATATGATGAAAATAACTTGGCCAGCTGGGAGGAAAAAGCTCCACTTAGGAAGTAGGGAAGAGTCAAATATATCAGCTAAATGGCACTTCTAAAAAAATAAATAAATGGCTCTTTTCTCTTGTTAAAGATCTCTCCAAGTTATCACGATAAACTCAACACAGTGTGAGTTAGCAGTTAACCCTTGATTATCTTTAGAAAATATAGTGTGCACCTCAGATTTGCAGATGACACCACCCTTACAGCAGAAAGTGAAGAAGAACTAAAGAGTCTCTTGATGAAAGTGCAAAAGGAGAGTGAAAAAGTTGGCTTAAATCTCAACATTCAGAAAACTAAGATCATGGCATCTGGTCCCATCACTTCATGGGAAATAGATGGGGAAACA
>NW_011478579.1:4561-8423 GCF_000754665.1 Bison bison bison | reverse complement strand
GAGTTGGTGGTGGACAGGGAGGCCTGGCATGATGCAGTCCATGGGGTCGCAAAGAGTCGGACATGACTGAGCGACTGAACTGAACTGAACTGAAAGGATCCCAAACAGGATAATATTTTAAAAGTTCTGTTTCACTTAGCATTTAGCATCTGTTTCGCACAGCATCCCATTGTGTGTTTCTTAAACAACTATTAAAATCATTTTACTTTGCCCAAGGGGCACACCTCAGTGTGAGGGATTCAGGTTCCTTGGAGTGTTGCGTGACTGGGGAAGACACACATCAAGTGAAATAATTACCACAGAAATATTTGCCCAAAGAAAGGAGAAGTGATAATAAAAATTGGGGTTTGTATAACACAGCACAATTTATAAATTTCATGTATATATTCCTCAACCTCAGAAGATAGAAAGGTATATAATTATTACCCATGGGTTATACATGGATGGATGGAAAGAAAGAGAAACAATAATAGGAATTTATTTTTAGTAGTCCATGTAGACACTTAAATTTCAGTTTAATGCAAACCCCAGTTGTAGCCCTCCTGATCAGCACAGACAAACGTTTTCAATTTTGCATCCTATGTCTGAAGCTACCAGGTTCTACCTTCTCCAGGCGTGGCATCCAAAACAGAGACTTTGCACATGCACACACCTCCCAGTAATCGCCAGTCGTATAGAATTCAGATCATTTCCTGGTTAATGTTTATTTTGGATGAATGTTTTGTTCATGGGAACATTTTGAAAGAAGGCTGCTCATCATCCAAATATGAATTCATCCATTTCTCCACTTACCAAATATGTACTGAGCGGATCATTGGTGTGCCCTAAAGGTTAAGAGTGAATCAGAAGTGGTCCTGGCCTGCAAGAAGCTAAACATAGATCTTAAAATAGCAAACTAACTGGAAAGTACTTGGGGGGAGTTTGGATGCTATGAATTTAGCTCTTGCCAAGACAAGATGTGTTCTTGGTAGTGGTGGTGGTTAGGGAAAAACGTTTTTTGTAGATTTGAGAGACCCTAATTCAATGATTTGAAACTTCTGCATCCTAAAAGATCACCAGGGAGCCTTATTTAAATGAGATGTCTGGGCTCCACCCCCAGATACAGTATCCTAATTTAATTTTCTCAAGTAGGGCCAGTGAATTTGAATTTTAAACAACCCCCATCACCTGGCCCCCCAACCAAGGCCTTCAAATAAGTGAGTTCAAGAGACCCAGATAGCCCTCAAAATGTTCTGTAACCAAGTAGTCTTTGCTTGGGGATCTTGCACGTCTAGTCATACTCTTTCTCTGGAACTTGATTCCAAAAAGAACTTGAGAATTAGTCCAAATACTTTGAGTTCTCACAGTGGGGGTGATCTTCATGAATATGTCTCATTTGCAATGAACTCTGTTTTCTTAAAGCATGCACTGTTTGCCTTAATTATAGAGATGAAAGCTTTCTGCCTTATATTCTGGTCTTAGTCTGTCCCTCTCTCTCTATTGATGGTGAGCTACCAAAGGCAAGGGGTTCACAGTCAACAATCTCTCCACCACCCTGCCTTGCACATGAGGAAGTTTGCAAGAAATACTCATTTGGTTGAATTAAATGGACAGGATTTTAAGAACTTGAAATGTGTATGCTTTTCTATTCCAAGAACCACTTGGAATTGCCTTTGGATGATTCTCCTCTACTGAGCAGAAAGCCCTAGTAAGAGTTCTGTTCACCCTTTAAAGAGGCATGGGGCAAATGTTGTTATAAAGGGCTGCTCCCTATGTTCCAAACTCTTCTGGCTTTTGTGAATGTCTTTGCATTAAATTCATGCAGAACTGATAATTTACTTAATGTTTTTTCTTCAATTATTTCCTCATAGAAAGCTTGAACCTAAAAAGAAAATTTTCACTGAAATGATGAACCCATTGCAAAGTTTTTAGTGAAGCTTCTGGGCAGGCTGTGTGTTATTAGTTCTGAGCCTTTAAACATGAACATACACACAAGCAACCACATCTGCAAAAAGTGTCCATGTGCATCATTCCATGGTGTTACTCAAAAATATAGAAGAAAATGAGTTAAATAAAAACATGCAACAATGAATGTGTCTGCTGGGAGAACTTCCTTGTGTTTTCCATTATCACAGCTAAATATTGTCAGACCCTTAACTTGATTTTAATATATTTAAGCAATAACCATCAAGGTACAGGGCACTTTCTGGGAATTAATGAGCAGCAAGAAAAGTTGGTGGCCCAAAATCAGACTGAGAACTGTTAACCCCAGTTAGCAATCAATTTGCCAGGAAATGCCTGGCACTGAGTTTGGTATTACTATTTATAAGCCCTTTATATATGTAGAAAAGAAATATATACATCCCCCTGCCATGCCTTCATTTCACAGAATCCTGTGGGAAAGCTGAGAGCTGAATCACACTGTTGCCGCTGCCTTAGGCCTTTTCTGCTAAATTAAAAGTAATTATCAAAATGGAGGCTTTGGTCAACAACCAAAGCCGTATGTAAGCGCTCCCATACTACCCTCCTCTTCCTCATCCCCACCACCTGTAAATTAAAGGGAAGTAATGACAGCACCTTCCTGGGACATTTTCTTAATTAAGTCCAGCACACATGTAGGAAAGTGCATGAATCTTAAGCATACAGCTTGATACAATTTTTTGAGATGAACTCAGTCGCATTATGACCCAGATCAAGGCTGAGACCATTTCCAGAATCACTAAAGCCTTCCTCATTCTCTCTCTCAGGCAGGATCCCAACAAAGGTAATCACAATTCTGCCCTCAAATGCCACAGAATTGTCTTTCCTTTTCCTAAAGTGTCATTTGCTCAGCCGTGTCCAACTCTTTGCAACCCCATGGACTATAGCCTGCCAGGCTCCTCTGTCCATGGGATTTTCCAGGCAAGAATACTGGCATAGGTTGCCAGGCCCTCCTCCAGGGAATCTTCTCAACCCAGGGATCAAACCCAGGTCTCCCGCACTGCAGGCGGATGGATTCTTTACCATCTGAGCCACCAGGGAAGCCCTTTCATTTTCCTAAGTGTAATGTAAATAGACTCATACAGTGGGTACTCTTTTTGTGTCTTTTTTCCCTCAACATTGTCTGTGAGACGCATATATGTTGTTGCATGCCACTCTTTTTCATTGTTGCTTCAGAGAAACTTTTTTTTCAATGTAAGTGTTTAATATTAATGGAGACAGAGGAAATTGACTTCTGGCTTTTATTATTATTAAAATTTTTCAGTGTAATAATGATTGTTTTTTAATCTTGAATCTTTTTATTGAAGTACAGTTGATTTACAATGTTGTATTATAGATGTATAGCAAAGTGATTCAATTATATATATATATATCTACTCTTTTTCAAATTCTTTTCCCATTTAGATTATTACAGAATATTGAGTAAGAGTTCCCTGTACTACACAGCAGGTCCTTGTTGATTATCTATCTTATATATAGTAGTATGACTGTGAAGAAGGCTGAGCACCGAAGAATTGATGCTTTTGAACTGTGGTATTGGAGAAGACTCTTGAGAGTCCCTTGGACTGCAAGGAGATACAACCAGTCCATTCTGAAGGAGATCAGCCCTGGGATATCTTTGGAAGGAATGATGCTAAAGCTGAAACTCCAGTACTTTGGCCACCTCATGCGAAGAGTTGACTCATTGGAAAAGACTGATGCTGGGAGGGATTGGGGGCAGGAGGAGAAGGGAACGACAGAGGATGAGATGGCTGGATGGCATCACTGACTCGATGGACGTGAGTCTGAGTGAAGTCCAGGAGTTGGTGATGGACAGGGAGGCCTGGCATGCTGTGATTCATGGGGTCGCAAAGAGTCGGACACGACTAAGCGACTGATCTGATCTGATCTGATATATATGTTA